>NC_080164.1:75902449-76202449 GCF_950295315.1 Erinaceus europaeus | reverse complement strand
GCTGTCGTTCATGGCCCAGTGTAATAGAAAAGTGGAACAAGAAGAATAACAGGAAGGCCACATGGTGGTACACCTGGTTGAGCACACGTTATAGTGTGCAAGGACCTGGGTTCAAGCCCCCGGGCCCCACCTGCAGATGGAAAGCTTCCTGAGTGGTGAAGCAGGGTTGCAGGTGTCTCTCTGTGTCTCTCCCTATTTCCTCAGTCCTCTCAATTTTTGACAGTATCTACCCAATAAAGATAATTCTTTTTTTAATTACAGAAGGATAACAAGGACAAAGACTTTGAAGTTAGACAGACTCCAAGTAAAATTCAACTCATTTTCACAGGCACTTAAGTTTGTTTGTTTTCATTTAAAAGTTCTTAGCATTATCTTCCTCACCTGTAAAATGGGGATAGTAGTTCCTACCTTCTAGGAATTTTGAAAGGATATGAAATGCTGGCATTGAAGGGTCCTGCAGGAATTTGTGAAAAGGACCTGCTATCATCATCATCATTACACCTGGACCTAAATTAAATTATTAAATTCTTACCATCTCTAGAAAGTGAAACCCAGGGAGAGTACAAATGCCTTCTAATTCAGCTCTTTATTACAAAATGATGAGATTGATGCCCAGAGTATTTGGATAATTTTTCAAAATCACTGTTGAATTATAGCAGTATGGCAGTGTTAGTTAAAAAAATAAAACCACAGGGAACTATTTTTTCGCCTCCAAACAAATAAGAAATAGAAAGATATAAGAAGGAATTCTTTCAACCACTGAAATGTGTGGGATAAAACAATTTGCTCCATGAGCAATCAGGAGAAGGCAGAACTGATGTAAACCTGAGCCAGGGATGAAGGAAAGAAGGCTGGACTTTAATTGGAACTTGAAGAGGGACAGAATGCTACTAGGTCAAGGAGAGGCCCATGCCAAGCTTCAGAAAGGGACAAAAATGGATAAATAATGTATAAGTGAATTACATAGTACGTTAGAAGGTGAAGATGTCACTGGCAAAAGAAAAGGCAGACTGGCGTCAGGGCCTGGAGATTTTGGGGAGGTTGATGGAGCTGTTCTTTGCAGTAGTGTGCTCATTCATGTCATTTTAAAGTGGCATCCTGAGTGGGTCTGAATGAGGACAGCAAATGCACATGAAGCCCTCACACTCTCTAATCAACTGTGGTGAACACTTTTTGAAAGATGTGGCTATGACACCATGAAATCAAAGGGGAGATGTTGAGTGAAGAAGGAAGAGATTGATTTCACACAGTGAATATGACAAGGAGCCTCTGAGAAGCTGGAGGTAGAGTCTGACACAGGAAAAGGGTCAAGGCTGAAGTGGGGTACAGACAAGAGTTGTCTGAAATGTGACTGTAAACTGGAGGAGAAGCAGGTTTGGAGATCTTACCATCCAACTGCCCAAGGAGATAGGCAAGAGCTTCAGGCTATAGAACCACTACATGGTAAGGTAAGGTCAGCTGCAGGAACTAGGACCCAACCATAGAAGGACTATGTACAAAGGAAGAATTCCCCCCAAATAATCCTAAATGCCTGTTACTGGGGGTTAAAGTCCTCTGTCAGTAGTCACACACAGTGCTTTGCTGGATGCCACAAATAGGGACCTCCTGGCTGGGACAGATGTTACAGTATCAAACATATCTCAATTTCCCATGATAGATAGACTAGTTAAAGGACTAATTCTTACCCTGATACAACTGTCATGTAAAACAATATTTCCTCAATAAACATATTTTAAAAATGAAGGGCCAAGTTTCTACAGAGAAGAGTTGATTAGGAATGGCAAGGAAGTGGACAGAATTCCAACTATTTACTGTTGAAGGTGGCAAGGAAAATCAGTGGACAACCATCTAATCCAGTAGGGAGTATCAACTAGCACAAACATGAGTCTAATCAAATATCTTTGTTTGGAGTTGTTTGGGACTGATGGGACTTCTTTATGTATTGCCAGGCTAGTGTGGGGGTGTCTCTTCTTGGGCAAGTACTATCTGGATTGGAGAGAACACGACTGGAGCCAGCCTGAGCTGATAATCACTCAGTGACACGAGAGAGATGACTCAGGAACAGAGCTGGTGGTGGCGAGGTGATTCAATTCTTTATTGATCAGCGAGCCAAGGCTTTAAAAGTCGGACCCGGGAGTGGCAAGCTGGAAACAGAAATGGTTAGGAAAGGGGCAAAGAAAGGCAAACGGGGCCTGGGAAAGGTAGGAACTTCCTTAGCAACTGTTGTGAGGGTTTTAACTGGTAGGATTAATAATACCCTGCAGGCAGGGAGGGTCTTGAGGGTAGAAAGAAGATAGATCAAAGGAATGGAATAGGTGGGGATCTTTCAGACAAAACAATGATTATGTGTAAATAATAAGGGAGCAGGCCATAACATCAGGAATGCAGGGTGCTTTGTGAAGCAGGGAATATGATTAGGCAAACTTTTGGGGGTTGTGTCCCTCTTCACTCGACCTCTCAGTAGAGAGAGACTGACAGGATGGATGTCCCCTCAAGTCAAGCCCGGCCAAACTCAACCACATCCTCACAATTTCCCAACAATGCATGGGTTTGAATTAGGTTCTATTTGAGTTTGAACTTATACAGTTTTTCTCAACAGTAAATCCTGTCAGATGTGTGTGTGTGTGTGTGTGTGTGTGTGTGTGTGTGTGTGTGTGTGTGTGTGTGTTGATGATAATCATCTTTTCAATAATCTATTAACAATGTCATTCAAATACCTCCAGAGAGATGTGATTGAACCTGATGTATCTACAGGGCTATTTCAATATGCAGTCATGAATAAAATATTTTATAATCTTTGAGCACAGGTATGGAGGTATGGATATTGTTTTCTAAATTTAATGTTTTTTTAAAAAATATTTTTTAATTTTATTTTTTAGATAAAGAAAGCCAGAAATCAAGAGGGAAGGGGGAGACAGAGAGGGATAGAGACAGAGAGACACCTGCAGCCCTACTTCACCACTCATGAAGCTTTCCCCCTGCAGGTTGGGGACCAAGGACTTGAACCTGGGTCCTTGTGCACTATAGTGTGTGCCTTTAACCAGGTGCACCACTGCTGGCCCCCAAAATTAATGTCTTTTCTTCTTAGAGTTCAGGTGATTCCAACTAGCCATACATGAAGGTTTATCAGCCACATGGGGTTAGTGGCTACTGAAGAATAAGTCTAGATAATTCAGATTTCTTCTACCAGCTTTAAAATTTTCATATTTTGCCGGTTCCAGTGGCAAAGTTTCAGCCTGCTAGCACATTACATGTTGAATTGAAAATTTTCTCTTCTGTGAAAGCTGATCCAAGAGTACTTGAATTTACTGTCAAGATAAACTCAGATTCCAAAGTTGAATGAACTAGCCTCTCCTTTTGAAATGTTCTCTTCATTCCCTTCATTGGATGTTTTTATTCTTTTTTATTGTGTTAGTTTATTGGGTAGATACTGTTAGAAATCAAGAGGGAAGATGAGATAGAGAGAAAGAGACATACCTGCAGCACTGCTTCACTGCTCATGAAGTTTTCCCACTGCAGGTGCAGTCGGGGGCTTGAACTAGGCTCCTCAGTCATTGTGCATTGTAAGGTGTCTGCTCTACTGAGTGTGTCCCCACTGGTTCTGGTTATCTTTCTTCTTTTGGGTCCCCATTTACAATCAGTGTTTTCTGTTTCATTTATTTTTCTTTGAATCATCTCACATATAATTTCAACACTCTGCACACACCCTTCCCCTCACACATAGACCATGGAAATGGTTATCTAGTTTCCAGATCCTCAAAGAAGTTCACTTACTTTTAGTAATATCATATTGGGTTTTTGGAAAAGTCATGACAGGTTTCTGCGTAGGAAAATACATCATGATTTTTCTGACAACTCAATCTAATGGGTAGGGTATAGAAAACTTTCCATTGCAGTTCATTCATAAATTCATTTAGAAAATATTTATCAACTGTCTACTATGTAACCAGTGTTGTATTCAACCATAAAGCTAGTCTACATTTTATAAAACCTGCACGATAAAACTTCCAAAAGAGATGATTTTACTCCATGGTAAATATTTAAAATTTAATTTTAGGAGATACAGAAAGGTAGCATGGAGAAGAATGTAAAAAGCCACATAAAGTTTTAAGATAAAACAAGAAGCTTTTCATAAATGTCAATACTTAACACAGAAGCTTAGAGCAATGCCCTCAGATTCTTTGGAGGATTCATGCTCCCAGATCCTCTGCTGGAAGAAGCAACTTTGATCAAAAGTATAAGAAGGTCTATAATAGTTCTTCCTCTTCATTTTCTCTCTCCTCAACCCAAACATCACAGAATTGTCAGAATGACTTTAACTTGCCATAATTCAGTTTCTCACTCACTTTGTATTTAACTGAAGGACTCTTGATCTCTAGTAGGTTCGAGTATTTCCAGGAGACAGAACTATTGCCCCTGAAATTATTCTAAATTCTGACTAAGGTAGTGTCAACTTGTAAGGCTTATGTACAGTAGTGTCTCTAAAACACACTTGTGTGTGCTGATGAAAACTGTAGATTTCAAGGGTGATCAGAAAATGTGCTACTGAATGTCAAGGTTCAATATTTTATGCTTGAAAGCCAACATGCAAGAGACAAGTGTTGGGGAGATGAAAACAGGCTTCAGATACCAGCTATCTGAGCAGGGGGAAGAGGCTCATACCTCCAAAACCTATCTTACTCTCAGAATGTGGTTTTAGGTTTTTAGGGGTGGGGGCAGCGGAAGGGAGAGGGAGAGAGAGGGAATGTCTTGTTGGTCTGTGTAAATGAGTACGCAAGGTGCTTCTCTTCACCAATTTCTTGGGGTTTTGTTTGTTTGTTTTTCTCATCTCCATAGCTTTTTCACTCCAGGCCAATTTTTTTTTTTTTTTTTTAAAGATAGAAGCATAAGGAAAGACAGAAAGATGCCACTGCACCAAAGTTTCTCCAGTGTGGTAGGGCCTGGGCTCTAACCTGGACTGAGTTCATGACAAATCAGGTGTACTCTCTGGTTGAGCTATCTTGCTTACCCCTCTTTACACAAATCCAAATTCTTTACTCTACAGTCTTATTCTGTGTCCTGAATTCACATCATGACTTTCTACTCAGTTGCAGTTTCCCTCACAGCTGGCTTGACTCTTCTTTCGTATTCCTCCTAGCACCAATGATGCTATGGATTGAAAGATCATTGCACTGATTGTATGTCTATTATTCTCTCAAGTAATCTAACTTGTAGCTTGAAATTACAGCAATGTCCCAACTGGCTTTATGAAAAGGACCCTTTCCTTATGCCTCCTGACTAATTTGTCTATCCTCATGATATCTCACTTATTTTCTTATCGGGGCCTGTCCATGGTTTCTCCACTTCTAATTTTTCCAATTAATGATTTATAGCTTAACAAGTATCTTTTCTGTATTGATATACCAGCTAAAAAATTTTTTTTAATTATTGGCAATAATACTTGAGTGCCACATTCCTTTTCACTCTCCTAAGACTTTCCCACAAGTTGATTGTGTGTGTGTGTGTGGGGGGGGATGTATCACAACAGTCCTATGGGGTAGACAATGTTCCCATTAGTACTGCCAGAAAATATGAAAGGACAGACAACTCACTCAGGCCCTCAAGGTTTCTTAAGAGAAGAGCCAGAATTGAAGTCTTCTGTCTTCCAGAGTTAGGTATTTTTTCTTTCTTTTTTTCTTTAGCTTTCTTTTTTTGTTAATATTTTTTATCTTTATTTATTTGGTAGAGACAGCCAAAATTCAAGAAGGATGGAGTTGAGAGGGAGAGAGACAGACACCTGCAGCACTGCTTTACCACTTGCAAAACTTTCCCCCTGCAGGTGGGGATTGGGGGCTCAAACCCATGTCCTTGTGCATTGTAAAATGTACCAAGTGTGTCATCACCTGGATCCTGTGTTAGGCATTTTTCTCCCCTAACCAAGTGATAATTCTATAAACCATATCAGTTCTCTGTGCCAACAACAACAAAAAATCTTTTTGTATGTTTATAATGCAATATATTCTCCAAGATATGAGACAGAAAGATGACAAAATCCAGCTGTAATTGACCCCGTGGACCAGTGATTGTATGAATATTGGAGATTCAAATGAATAGCTATTTCTGAGCAAACTAATGGGAACTAGGTGCTCAAGAGCAGAGAAGGCAGTTATCGGTGTATTTTCACATTCAGCTTTTGGAAGACCCCAATCTTTCCCCCAAGATAGAGTGACTAAGCATTATATTTTTCTTCATTAGAACGTTCAAAGAGATACTCAGTGTTTTATCCATTTGAAATGTGCACTTATAAATATTTATACCAACTTAATTAAAAAGTTCTAATTGCTTTTTGATTTCTAATTTCAGACAGAATTAGCTTTGTCCCAGTCTTAATATTCTGAAGTATAAGTAATAGACACGTAACAACCTTTTACAAGATTGGATACTAACAACTTCCTCCAATGCTGTGATCTGTGGGCAGATCAGCTTAATTACTTCAAAACCATCTTCCAACAATCTTCTCTGCACCTTGTGTGGCAGTAACCTGCCTGGGGTGACACTGCTAATTTCAGCCTTTCTTCTCTCTAGAGAGCCACAGAGACCACCACGGAATTAATCATCTAGAAGGTTGATACAATTGTTCTATCTTCCTGAAGAAAAATTGCCCAGAGAAAATAAATGTAAATGGCTTGCTCTAGAGTAAGATAAAAATGTATTCTAAGCATGGTCTGGTTTTTCCTGAGATTCAAATCAACCTTTGTTCATATGCTATATTGTGCTTACACAGAGTGGGGGGTGGGTCATAGGGAGGTAGAAAAAATAACACTCACTTGCCCAGGATCTACAAGAAGCAAGTCGTGGTGTTAGCATTTTGCAAATCATGATGATCAATAAAGGAGCAAATGAACTCAACCATATCTATGACTTGAAAATACAGTCATAATTACTATTTTCTTTTATGATCTTTAAAGATCCTAAATTCCCGGAAGTCGGGCTGTAGCTCAGAGGGTTAAGCGCAGGTGGCGCTAAGAACAAGGACCGGAGCAAGGATCCCGGTTTGAGCCCTGGCTCCCCACCTGCAGGGGAGTCCCCTCACAAGTGGTGAAGCAGGTCTGCAGGTGTCTATCTTTCTCTCTCTTTCTCTCTCTCTCTCTGTCTTCCCCTCCTCTCTCCATTTCTCTCTGTCCTATCCAACAACAATGACAACAATAATAACTACAACAATAAAACAACAAGGGCAACAAAAGGGAATAAATAAATAAAATAAAAAAAAAAAAGATCCTAAATTCCCCTCCTAGGGCACTGGTTGCATCTCTGTGATGCTGGAAGAGGCATGGGTGACTAGAGCCTGGTGGAAAACATGGGAAAGCAAGCAAAGATGTCATTAAACATTTTGTCTAGAGGAAGAATAGCTTAGAAAGAAGAAATAATCAAAGTGGAGGTGAAGTGGAACTAACAGAGACGAAGCTACTGCTATTTTATCTTATTATTATTAATCAATTATTTTTGACAGAAACAAAGAAGTTGAAGAGGAAGGAGGAAATAGAGAGGGAGAGACAAAGAGGGATACCTACAGCACTGGCTCACCACTAGTGAAGCCTCCCCTGTGGAACTGGAGTTTTAACCTGGATCTTCATGCACTGCAAAGTGTGCATTCAACCAGCCCCTGAACTACCACTATTTTAGTAATGTTAACTTTTAGTCATGAACCCAATATTGCACCAAAGCCAGCCAAGCCAGACCTGTCACCACACCAGTGCTGCCTAATGAGCCCATTTACACTGCACTTGGAATCACCACGTAAGAAAGGCGCACATCCAGCATTCACAGATGGCACCTTTCATGTTTCCAAGGGCATTTGCCCTCTATTAATGCCAGTCTCCCAGGGGAGGCAGCTTGGAATGCCTTCTCACTCCATCACTTTCTAATTAACTTCCTGAGGCAAACCAGATACGTTGCTCCCAGAAACTGGATTCACCAAGCTGTGCTTAGCCCTTTAGTTGTGTGAGCCCTTCAACTGCTTATTTTAACAAGCTTCTGTGCCTGTAAAGATTCTTGAGATGGCAAGGAGGGTCTGGAGAGGTGGCACTTCCATCCACTTGTGGAATTCTAATGAAAGCGAACCAGTTACCAGCGGGCTCAGAGGCATTTATCAAGTGACAAGGTCTTTTCCCAGACACTGCCTACTACAGGCATGAGGATGTATGTCATGGGATACTCAATCACCTTCTCCAGTCCTTTTTTTTCAAACAAGTAGCTAAAGTCTATCAAGAGGAAGACATGTACTCAGGCTCACATAGGAAATTAGGAGAAACCCAATAGCAGAAGAGAGTTTAAGCATAAACCTGTGTCTCACTGTGTTAAAATGCCCTACCTACTGTGGTTGTGAACTTATCTATTGATTTTTTGCCAAGTAATTCTACTGGATTCTACCTTATTTCTAGAGAAGCAGTGATTTAAATAACTTGTAACCCACTGGTGATTTTGTTAAGACTCATAGTTCCTAATGCTAGACAATAGACACTGGAGATTGCCAAGTTTTGCCATAGCAAAAAGTTTATTCAGTAGAGTGTGAACTTTACCATCTGCATGGAAGATCAAAAGTTCAAGCTCAAGGGGCTGGGCCAGGTGGTGGCATACCAGGCTTAATGCATGTAGTGCAAAGAGCAAGGGCCCAAGCAAGGGTCATGGTTCAAACCCCTGGCTCCCCACTTGTAACGGGGTCACTTCACAAGTGATGAAGCAGGTCTGCAGGTGTCTCTTGTTCTCTCCCTCTTTATCACCCCCATCCCTCTCAATTTCTCTCTGCCCTATCCAAAAAAAATTTTTTAAAAAGGGAAAAAATGCCACCAGGAGCAGTGGATTCATAGTATAAGCACCAATCCCCAGCGATAAACCTGTAGGCAAAAAAAAGGAAAAGGAAAAAAAAAAAAAGTTCAAGCTCAAGCATGACATGGGAGCCCTTTGGGTGTGGGTCGAGGTTCCATGGATGGTATAGGAGTACTGTGCTTTTTCTCTCCATCTGAAATTAAACGAATGAAAAAATCTCCCCACTAGAAGTTGAACTGCAGATGTGTGAGGGCCTTAGCACTGCAACAAAGAAATAAAACGGCCTACTACCGGGCTGGCACATAGCTTGTCAGGTAGGACACAGACTTTGCTTTGTGTTTAGCGCAGGCTCAAGCCTGAGCATCACAGGGGAGGCATCAAGACAATGGGAAAGCAGTGGTGCTATGGTGTCTCTCTCCGTGCCTCTCTAATGGGAAAAGAAGAAAAAGAAACTGCTTCCTCCCCCAGAGGTGGTCTGTCTATATGCACTTTCTTTTTAACCACTGAGTTAACTTTCTTATTTTTTCAGATAAAGATAAACAGAAGGGCAGAAAAAGGGAAAGATATATAACAGCGCCAAAGCTTCCCCTAGTGTGGTGAGAGTTGGACTCAACCCTAGGTCCTGCATATAACAAAGCTGAACTATAAAGCTGAGCTACCTTGCGGGTTCCATATATATATATATATTTTTTTTTGATACCTGTCAAGATGTTTTTTGTTGTCATTGTTCTTGTTTCCAACCAGCCTTTCTACGATGGCATTCTGAGATTTCGATTTTTTTATTTTTATTTATAGAGTAGAAATAATAACAAGACTATATGATAAGAGGGGTACATTTTTACACAATGCCCACTCCCAGGGCTCCATATCCAATCCCCTCCCTTGAGAGCTTCCTTCTGGGAATATGGGTCTTCTAAACCATAGCTTATTTTGCTTGAGTGTCACCTTTACAGAAATAATATTGTACTGCAAATAGTTTTCATGATTAGTATAAAATGCTTGCTTAACACTGTATTTCTGGGATTTATCCTGGTTATAGTATGTGCTATGGTTCAATAGTTTTAACTGCTGTTTGTTCTTGTATGTGTAAGCATTCGAAACTCACTCAGCCATCCTCTTACTCACCATCACTTAGGTAGTTTGCAGTTTTTTGTTTCTGTGAGCAGTCTTATGTGTGATTTCTAAGACCTGTATATTGGGTTGTCAGAAAAGTCACGAGACATTTTTTCTATTCAAAAATGCATCATGACTTTTCCAAGAATCTAGTAGATGATTTTTTTCTCCCTCAAAGGTTGGAAGCATCCAGCCTATGGGCCTGATCATTTGGTCTGACCCGGCAAAGGCAATCACAAGCAGGACTCAAAATTCAGTAAATCCTGGAGCTTTTATTTATAGCAATACTAAACGCTATATTCTAAATTGTTAATTTTTTTTAGTCCAGTGCCTTATTTTTTTTATTTTTTTATTTACTTATTTACTTATTTGTCCTTTTGTTGCCCTTGTTGTTTTTCATTGTTGTTGAAGTTATTATTGTTGCTATTGATGTCACTGTTGTTGGATAGGACAGAGAGAAATGAAGAGAGGAGGGGAAGACAGAGAGTGGGAAAGATAGACACCCACAGACCTGTTTCTCCACCTGTGAAGTGACTCCCCTGCAGGTGGGGAGCCGGGGACTTGAACCAGGATCCTTACACCAGTCCTTGTGCTATCTTATTTTTTTAACACTGGCAATATTGTTTTAATTTTATTAGTGATTTAATGTTGATTTACAATATTACATGTCAACAGGGGTATAATTCAACACCATTCCTACCACCAGAGTTCTGAATCTTTAGTCTCTCCACTGCAAGCCACTGCAGTTCCTCTAAGATTGTAGATGCGGACCAACCATCAACTCTACAACTATCTGTCTTCATTTGTACATAATTGTCCCCTTTTTCTTCCTGATCCTTTTCTCTCTTCTCCTACAAAACACTTATGACAGTATTACTACCACCAAATGTTCCTCTCCTTCTCCTCTTCTCTCTCCGGGTGCTGGTAGAGTTGGAATTCAGAGCCTTGTTATCCTCTTTCTCCTGCTACTTCTCTCCCACTAGGAGTATGGATCAAGGTTGTTTTGGGGGAGCGGAAGGTAGGAGTTCTGGCTTCTGTAATGGCTTCTCCGCTGGTCATGGCCACTAGGAGGTCAATTCATACCCCCAGCCTGTTTATATCTTTCCCCAGTGAGCCAGATCTCTGGAAAGGCAAGGATCCAGGCAGGACACACTAGTAAGTTCATCTGCCAGAGAAGTCAAGATGGAATCATGGTAACATCTGCAACTTGGTGTCTGGAAGGTGGCAGGACATAAAGTGAGACACAATGGCTAATGTAAAAGGACCAAAAAGTAGGAACAGAGCAGATAAGATTAGGGGTCTTAGGGTAGAAGAAAGCTAGGAAGTCCTTTTTAGGCATGTTCCTGGGGGCACACAACTATGCTAATTTTGCTTGAGTTTGATAGCTAGCCTGAAGTTAGATAAAAATATTGTCTGAAAAAATGGTGTCAGAGTAGAGATTAAATAGTTAATTTTATCCACAGAATTTTTTTCAAGAACAGGAGTTACTCACTTGCCTAAATTGTTGATTTTGCATGGCCCACTGATACTGTTACAAATATCCAAAATGCCCTTGGCAGAAAGAAAAAGAAAGGCTCTTCATCCCTGCTCTAGACCTTCCAGTGAAATAACTTGAACATGTTCAGCTTTATAAGATAATGCCTGTAATATAATTGTTTTCCTATGTGAGTATAGCAGTTAATACCTCCACCAGCAGTAAGAAGAGTTCCTATTTTTCTTTTCTTTTTTAATCTATGGTTATTTATTATTGGGTAGAGAAAGAGCGAAATTGAGGAGGGGGAGGTAGAGAATGAGAAATACAGAGAGATACCTCAAGCCCTACTTCACCAGTCATGAAGCTTTCCCCATGCAGGTGAGGACCAGGGGCTTGAACCTGGGTCCTTGCACACTATAATGTGTGCACTTAACCAGGTGTGCCACTGCCTGGCCCAAGTTCCCTGCCAACATTTGATTTTGTGCAGATTTATCTATTTTTTTGTTTATTTATGCCTATCTAATGTATATAAAGTTACATCTTGTGACCTCAATTGGAATTTCCTTGAAGAGGAAGACAATTGTTTTATGCAAGAGGTAGTGATCAATAGTCTAGAATGCTGCTTCTAGTTGAAATTGTTTAACAGGTGACATCTCTAAAAGTTATCTACATCTAATATGGGGCAATGTTTTGAGCAAAAAAGATGGACTTTAAGTAGCCTATGATAACTCATTAAACTGGCTGATGAGAGAAGAGAGAGTTGAGAAGAGGAGTAGACTCAAGGCATCCCTACATGTAGGGTTACCAGCCTGCCTAGTTGGCCTAGAACTGAATACATGTCTTCTCAGAACCATAAAAATCTCAGGCATGCCAAGACCAGTCAGTTGACAACCTATACCTGCACATGCCCTGTTAATCCTAGCTTATTTTACCCCAGGCTAGGAGCCCATCCAGTCTTCACATACATACACACATGCACTCCAAATAAGGCAGGGTCTCTATAGGTGACAAATGAATCCAATCTAAATCCACCTCATTTTCACCTAAAAGCTTTCCCCAAGGGGACAATCCCTTTTCTTAGTGGAGAAGCTGAGTGAGTGAATTTACTTTTACAAGAACACTACACTTCTCTGCACCTCTTACGGAGGTGTTAAGTATGAAATCAAGGACCTCTTGGATGGTACTGTTTCCCCTGCTCTAAGGGAGAACATTTTATCTCACTTTATAAAATCTGAATTACATTGTATTTGTCAGTGTATTCCTCAGTAGCTGTTTTATCAGAAACCCCTGTTTCCCCAAGCTGGGGAAATGTGATGTCTCAAAAAGGCATTTCAAAATAATACAGACTCCAGGGCTGGTCTGCTGGGAGAATCAGCACAACCTCCACAGCCGTTACACAGACAGGAGGCCTGCACTCTGCCACCCCCACAAAGCAAGTAGATCATGGAGGTCCAAGTTTGAAAGCAGACCTAACCAGGCTCTTGCTAGAGGCGGGAGTTTCGTGAAATGAAGACACTCAGAAGCCCTGTTGAAGACACTCAGGGGGCTGGGTGGTGGCGCACCTGGTTGAACGCACAGGTTATAGTGCTCAAGGACCCGGGTTCAAGCCCCCGGTCCCCACCTGCAGGGGGAAAGCTTTGCAAAGTGGTGAAGCAGGGCTACAGGTGTCTCTCTGTCTCTCTCCCTCTCTCTATCTCTCCCTTCCCTCTCAGTTTCTGGCTGTCTCTATCCAATAAATAAAGACAATTTAAAATTTTTTTTTTTAAAAAAGAAGACACTCTCGGAAGCCCCATTGTCCGTTTTTCTCCTTTGCGACAAGTTTCAACAGCACCAGTCAATACGTGTGTCAAGCATGTGGCACCTTGATGATAAGTGTGTCCTGTTCATGAGCTGCACCAGCTTTCAGCAGAATCATGCCATTCAGCTGCAAGGCTTGTGAAAATACTCTGAGACTATCATGCACTTGGTAAATAACTTACATGATTTAAAAGGAAATTTAAAAGAACTAATTACTTCTATGCCTGAAACCCTAGAGTCTACAAATTCAATCCAGCCATCTTATGCCAGAGCTTAACAACATTCTCACTCTCATTCTCTTTCATTGTAAATATATTTTTTTTAATTAAAAAAATGGGGGCCAGGAGATGACTTAGAAGTATGCACAATTTACCAAGTGAAAAGACCTAGCTTTGTGACAACATAGAAACACCTGCCTGGGCAAAGCTTCACAATTGGTGAAGCAGTGCAACATTATTTCACCTTCTCTTTCTGTCTCTCCCCACCCCCGGTCTCTCACTGTCCCCTTCCCACCACCATGAGTAAGTGGAGGAATAGTGCAAATACTGAGTCCCAATAACAACCCTAATAACAAAAGAGGAAAGAGAAGAAAAAAATAAAAAGAAAGAAAAAAAAAAGAAAGCCAATTAGTAGTATATAACTTCTAATATATATATGGTATATGTCAGACACTGTATGTGCCATATAATTCCAAGATGTTTTTGATTTGGCTATAACACAATAGGAAAAATATGGAATCACATGTGCTTAATTTATTTTAGGGATGCTGGGGTTGTCTTCAGTTCCAAAACTCCTGTTCTATCAAGCTCAGCTAACCAAGGAAAGATAGAGACAAGCTGAAGGAGAAAAGCTGAGGGAGAAAAGATGAAGGAGACAGGCAATATTCATGTCCAGCAGAGAAGCAATTAAAGAATCCAGAACTCTCACCTTTTGCACCCCATAAAGAGTTTTGGTCCATAATCCCAGAGGAGGGAAATGTTAGCGGAAGATGACCAGAGGACTCTAAACAAAAAAAATTTTGTGACCAGGAACCTTTATTTTTGCCCCATCACTGAGTAGGAAGAGAGTCTGGAGAATATCTCAGGAAGTCAGATGCTATCTCCCTTATCTGAAAGAGAAGAAAAAGGAAGGACACCTGGAAGTTGTAATATGGCAGGTGTGGCTTAGAAGGGAACTGAAGGAGGAGTCTTAGGAGTGAGTAAACATGGGCATCAATTTCCAAATGGGGTCAGCCATCTTTAACCAAATGGCCCACATGCTTCTCTGGTGTGTGCCTTTTCATTTTTCCGATTAAAAGCCTAAAATATTAGTTGAGGGGACCCAATGAGGAATATTTAGATAGGGGAAAAAACTTTTAACAACAGAATAAAAATCACAAATTTGAGTTTTATAAATACAAAAAAAAAAATTAAGTCATGGGACTCACACTCAATGGAGTACTACTAAGCAGTTAAAAATGACCATATTGTGTTTTTGGGGAAACTGGAAGTGATTGCTAATGAAGTGAAGGACAACTACAAAATGATTTCACTCATATATTAAATATAGAGAAGTGAAAATAGATGAACTTGGAAAAAGAATATGTTTAGATATATTTTTTTTCAACCCATATATATGATTTGGGAGAACTATAGTTACCAGTGGAGGCACAGAACTTTAGTGGTGGGAGTGGCATAGAACTATAATCCTATTATCTTATATGATTAAAATTTTATCTTTTTTTTATATTATGTTTTCTTTTTTTCTTTTTTATTTAAGAAAGGATTAATTAACAAAACCATAGGGTAGGAGGGGTACAACTCCACACAATTCCCACCGCCCAATCTCCATATCCCACCCCCTCCCCCGATAGCTTTCCCATTCTCTATCCCTCTGGGAGCATGGACCCAGGGTCATTGTGGGTTGCAGAAGGTAGAAGGTCTGGCTTCTGTAATTGCTTCCCCGCTGAACATGGGCGTTGACTGGTCGGTCCATACTCCCAGTCTGCCTCTCTCTTTCCCTAGTAGGGTGGGTCTCTGGGGAAGCTGAGCTCCAGGACACATTGGTGGGGTCTTCAATCCAGGGAAGTCTGGCCGGCATCCTGATGACACCTGGAACCTGGTGACTGAAAAGAGAGTTAACATACAAAGCCAAACAAATTGTTGAGCAATCATGGACCCAAAGCTTGGAAAAGTGGAGAGGAAGTATTAGGGAGGTACTCACTGCAAACTCTAGTGTACTTCTGCTTTCTTACTTTGGTGCCATACTCCAAACTCAGTCAATTTCTGCTTTGCGTTTCTACTTCTTCTTTTTTTTTTTTACGTGCATAACATTCCCCAGATTCCCATTTAACAATACAACCCCCACTATTTCATTCATCATTTTTCATGGACCTGTATTCTCCCCACCCACCCACCCACCCCAGAGTCTTTTACTTTGGTGTAATACTCCAATTCCATTTCAGGTTCGACTTGTGTTTTCTTTTCTAGTCTTGTTTTTCAACTTCGGCCTGAGAGTGAGATCATCCCGTATTCATCCTTCTGTTTCTGACTTATTTCACTCAACATGATTTTTTCAAGGTCCATCCAAGATCGGCTGAAAACGGTGAAGTCACCATTTTTTACAGCTGAGTAGTATTCCATTGTGTATATATACCACAACTTGCTCAGCCACTCATCTGTTGTTGGACACCTGGGTTGCTTCCAGGTTTTGACTATTACAAATTGTGCTGCTAAGAACATATGTGTACACAGATCTTTTTGGATGGATGTGTTGGGTTCCTTAGGATATATCCCCAGGAGGGGAATTGCAGGGTCATAGGGTAGGTCCATTTCTAGCCTTCTGAGAGTTCTCCAGACTGTTCTCCACAGAGGTTGGACCAATTGACATTCCCACCAGCAGTGCAGGAGGGTTCCTTTGACCCCACATCCTCTCCAGCATTTGCTGCTGTTACCTTTTCTGATGTGTGACATTCTCACAGGAGTGAAGTGATATCTCATTGTTGTCTTGATTTGCATTTCTCTGACAATCAGAGACTTGGAGCATTTTTTCATGTGTTTCTCGGCCTTTTGGATCTCTTATATATGATATAAGATCTCTTATATATGATCTCTTATATGATAAAAATTTTACCTTAAAATTTTTTACCTTAAAAATATTATCTTTTGTGATGTAAATCACTAATTCAAAAATAACAGACAAAAACACATCAAACAAAAAAACCTAGCCTACCCGGGGGCCTGAAAAGTGAGTCCAGAAGAACCGCTTTAAAAATGCCCTGCCCTGTCAGACAGCTGTGGTTCTTCAGGTGGGTTTGGAAGATCTCCTTTATGTGGCCGTATTTCTCCCGGTGGCCGTATTTCTCCCAGCATAAGAGGCAGTCCTTACATCTGAGGTGGGAGACAAAGAATCTGCCCAAAATTACATGAACCAACCAGATGAGCAATTATCTCAAGAAGTTACAAGAGCATTCTATCCATCCCATGTGGACCACCCACCAAACCTTGTCTCTAAACAGAAGAGATCCTTGTCAGTCAGCCCCCCACCCACTAGATGAACTATTCCATCCCCCCCAGACCAGCCCCAGAGGACAGAACATGACTGGGAAAGCCCCAGGGTGCACCCTCAGCAGTGAATAATCAGTGCACCCTCATGTTGTATCCCCTCTGGGTTCTTTCTCTCTTTGGATTTAGTCCCACTTATTGGTAGGCTCAGATCAGCTGCCTTCCCCATCAGTGTCAACATGGCATGTAAGACCCTTGTCACACACAGAGTGGGAGGTCAGATGGAAGATGTGACTCTCCATGCCCTACAGACCAGCATCAGCCAGCCGCTTCCCATCTCAGCCCTCATTCTCTGCCTTTTGGAAATAGTGTCACTGGAAATTTCCACAGAAAGAGGACTCAAGGACTGTCTTTAATCCAAGAGTTTGCTTGTCAAAAGAAGAATACTATGCATAGGTACATCTAAAACCCTAACCATGATGATAGCAGAGGTAAAGTTGGCCCAACTACAAGTGAGGAGGTGGATATGGAATCAGTCAGATTGTAGGGTAACAAAAAAACCCATGAATAATTGTCCAGATTCTCAGTAAACCTGGGTAATGTTTTTTGTTTGTTTGTTTGTTTTGCCTACAGGGTTATTGTTGGGGCTCAGTATCAGCACTATGAAACCACCAAACCTGGTAGTCATTTTTTCCTTTTTTCTTTTTTTAATTGGATATGACAAGGAGAACTTGAGAGAGGAGGTGGGGTTGAGAGGGAAAGAGAAAGACACCTGTTTTGCCACTTGCGAAGCTCTCTCCCCCCACCTCCCGCACACACAGGTAGGGAGCCCAGGCTCAAACCTGGATCCTTGTACCAGTCCTTTGGTTTAGTACTATGTGCAATTAACTGGGTGCACCACCACTCAGCCCCAGTGATAAGGTTTTCTCTTTTAATGTGTTAAGGATTTTTCATTGAAAGGTCTGCCATTCATGAGGAAATGTATGTCATTCCTTCTTTTCTTATGTTGAAATGTACTTTACTGAAGTGAAGATGACAGTAGTCATTATCTAACTTAGCTTTTAGTTTAAGTTTAGCTTAGGTAAGGTTTTTTATGTCCTTACTTGGCACAATATAAGATGGGGAGGGGGGGAATCCTATAAGAGTCCTCAAGATTTCAATAAAATTTTTCAATGAAAGGCAAAAGAGCATGAACTACATATAGATCTTGAGGATCTGGGTAAAAGGGTCATTCCTGAAGTTGGTCTGCTAAGATGACTCTGCAATACCATCTTTATGTGCCAGCTCTATGTAAGGTCATGTACCCCGTCCCATCTCCTGAGAGAAAGCTCCTCACTGTGAGGAGCAGTGCACCCACTGGCATAGTCTGAGCCTGATGGCAGCAGGCCCTGGAACCAGTCAACCCACCCCCTGGTGCCAAATCTGATTATGGGATCTGCTTGGCCAGCACAGAGGTCCAGTTTATTTAGCAGCTGCATTTCTTCCTTAAAGAAGTTTATAAACCAGTCTCCTGAAAGTGTGGTTAGCAGCCTGTGTAGGCTGACAGATGAGGGGTCAAGGACACAAGGACTGGGGCAGCCTGGCTCTGGAGAGTGCTCATCAAGGTGGGCTAGTGTCCTCAGGAGACTTTAAGCAGTCAACCAGTCAGCCCCAGAGACATCCCTGAGCCAGACACTCATCTCTCTCCAGTCTGCAGCAGAGTTTACCAGTGAGTCTGTCTCTGAGGAGGAATTTCAGCAATTGCCCTACAGCTGACACCATTAAGACATATACCGGCTGCAGCAGAGAATGTAGGTTCCCTTTCACAGAGTGGTATTTTCTTGATATATAGGTGGGGTCACTGCCTCAGTCACTGAGGCACTTTTCAAAATGCCTGCTCCCTCCGTCAGACCTTTGGGATAAGGCCCAGGACACCCACTGCAATATGTTTGTGGTTTTCTATTTTTCATTTGTGATTAATAATGAGTTACAAGATTGGAAGATTACAGGGTACAATTCCACACCACACCCACCATCAAAGTTGTGTGCTCACCCCCACCCCCCAAAGATAACCATCATGGTCCCCAGTGATGTTTTTTTCTTCTTTGTTTTTAATTTATTTTTTCTTTATTGGGAAGATTAATGGTTTACAGTTGACAGTAAAATACAGTATTTTGTACATGTATAACATTTCTCAGTTTTCCACAGAACAATCTAGGTTTTCTTCTGCCATCATGTTTCAGTACCTAAGCCCTCCCCTTCACCCCAAAGTCTTTTCTCTTTGGTGCAATACACCAACTCTAGTCCAACTCTGCTTGGTGTTTCCCCTTCTGTTCTTATTTATCAACTTCTGTCTTTGAGTGTTTTTTTTTTTTCACATGTCTGTTTGAGAACAACCACCAAGAGGACAAATACAGGAAATGAGTTTACATAAAATAAAAAAAACCCTTGCCTCTGTCCTTCTAGACTGAGGCAGCTACCTACTTTCTTATGTTTCAGAATATTTTCATTGTTATTGTCAAGATGGTTCCAAAGCAGATCTTTGTCAGAGGATTGTATTCAGCATCTGGAATAAACCAGAGGAAACTTAGTTCAGTCTACTGGAACAGAATATAATAGGGTTTAAACACAAATACCAAGACAAAGTCATCGGCAATAAGCCAAACCTTAGATTTTGGTTACTAATAATATGCCAACATTGGCTCCTTGATTATGGCAAATATACATTAATAACCCTTGTGGATGTTAAGTACATATGGATATTCTATATTACTTGTGCAACATTCACTTTAAAACTATTCTAGTAGTCACAGAAGTGGTGCTGTGGATAAAGCACTGGAATCTCAAGCATGAGGCCCCGAGTTCAATTCCTAGCAGTGCATGTACCAGAGTGATATTAGGTTCTCTCTCTTTCTTCTCCTCTCTTATGAATAAATAAAATATCTTTTTAATGATCCTTAAATTGTTAAGTTCTATATTAATACATAGATATAAAGTTGGACATTCAATATACACATCTATGTAATATATATCATACATATAATAAAAGTGTACATATGCCACACATGTGCATTCACTTCTCATACAGTTTTTAAAAATATTTTGTTTATTTTTATTAGGTAGAGACAGAGAGAAACTGAGAAGGAATAGGTAGACAGAGAAAGAGAAGGGGCTGGATGGTAGTGCACCTGGTTGAGTGCATATGTAACAATGCTCGAGGACCTGGGTTCAAGCCCCCAGTTCCCAACTGCAAGGGAAAGCTTTGCAAGCAGTGAAACAGTGTTGAAGGTGTCTCTCTGTCTCGCTCCATCTCTGTCACCCCTTCTATCTCAATTTATGGTTGTCTCTATCCAATAAATAAATAAAGATAATACCAAAAAAATAAGTTTTTTAAGAAGATAGAGAAGAGGGAGTCGAGTGGTAGCGTAGCAGGCAGGTTAAGCACACGTGGCACAAAGAGCAAAGACCAGCCTAAGGATCCAGATTCAAGCCCCCAGCTCCCCACCTGCAGGGGAGTCACTTCACAGGTGGTGAAGCAGGTCTGCAGGTGTCTATCTTTCTCTCCCCCTCTCTGTCTTCCCCTCCTATCTCCATTTCTCTCTGTCCTATCCAACAAAGACAACAACAATAGTAACTACAACAACAATAAAGCAACAAGGGCAACAAAAGGGAATAAATAAATAAATATTTTTTAAAAAGAAGATAGAGAAGAAGAGAGAGAGAAAGGGAGGGAGGGAGAGAGGGGAGAAAGAGATCTGTAGCACTGCTTCACTGCTCATGAATCTTCCAGCCTGCAGGTTGGGGCTGGGAACTTGAAACTATGTCCTTGTGTATGAAAAAGTGTGCACTCAGCCAAGTGCACCACCACTCAGCCCACTTCCCATATAATTTGCAACCCTTTCCTCACAAGGTGATTCTGATTCTATAGCATAGGCCCCTGGATCAGTTACCTAAACTCTGCCAGAGTAAACTGCACTGCAAAACTACAGTGGGTATTATTTCCATTGCAATCTGAGAGATATCTCAAAGTTGTGCTCTGAGTACTGTTGTACTGAAATGCTCTGCAGCATTTGCATGAGTTTTACCATCCATAAATAGCTGCTGTTCAAAGGCATGTATGCATGACACAGTTTATGTGAACCTTTTAGACCAGTGCCTTCCATGCAGCAAAATGACCAAACAATGAGAGCCTGTATTAACTAGCAATATGGCAGCAGTGGTGGTGGAGGTCATAGTAACTACCTATCTAGCTCTTTAAGTAAGAGAAGGGCTAATTAGGTTCTAGATCATAGGCACTAGTGTTCTAGCCAGCTCCCCCTTTTTTTTTCTTATTTTCGTTGCCCTTGTTATTATTATTATTGTTGCCGTCATTGCTGTTGCTGTTGTTGGACAGGACAGAGAGAAATCGAGAGAGGAGGGGGAGACAGGGGGAGAGAAAGACAGACACCTGCAGACCTGCCTCACCACCCGTGAAGTGACCCTCCCCCCTACAGGTGGGGAGCCACGGGCTTGTACCAGGATCCTTAAGCTGGTCCTTGTGCTTTGTGCCATGTGCGCTTAACCTGCTGTGCTATCTCCCTACCCCAGCCGGCTCCCCTTTTAACCAAGATTATCATCAGGTTGGAATGCCATTTTTACCAACATACCATTTGGGAGGCTGAACCAAGGGAGGGGGTCAGCAGGACTGGACTAAAGGCTATGCTGGGGATACCCCACATGCTCTGCACCCACACACACCCCCACATGCCCTGCCTCTACTGTCTCTAAACATTCTGAGGCTTATCTTTAGTTTTCTCCATATAAGAAATGGCATTGTGATAGTTTTATCCATCAGTCCAGCCAGTTTACTAGTCAAATACTAGTTTAGATGCATGCTATGAAGGGATTTTGGTGCTGTGACTAACATTTACAAAGGAGTCCACCCCAGTAAAGCAGATCACCCTCCATAATACCTGTAAGCCACCTTCATTCAGTTGAATTCCTTGAGAGCTGAGATTTTTTTCTGGAAAAGAAAGATTTCTACCTCCATGTTGTGTTGTTCCTTCGGCGCCGCAGAGAAGGGAGAGAGGAGGGGTCCGGAGCAAAGAGGAAACACAAATCTTTATTTGCACTGGCACCTCAGAGTTGGGTGCTAGAGAAGCAGGTTGGGCCACGTGGAGGTAGCGAAAATGGCCGCCTCACGCAGTAACCTGAACACCGGAGTGAAGCGCTGGCAAGAGAGCGAGGTGCGGAAAATGAAGGGTTTTTATAGGAGTAGCTTTCATGAGAATGGGAAGGGGGAGGAGTAACCATAGCACTCCAGGATAGGATGATAACTCTCGTGAGAATGGGAGGGGAGAGGAGTAACCAAAGCACTCCAAATATCGCGGGGATATAGACAATGTCCTGAGGGCATAACATGGCGGAACAGGCACTCCCAGAATGTCCCAACTCTCACAGGAACTAGTAGCCTGAGGGGACAACATGGCAGATGTGACAGCATTGGCACAATTTCCCAGCATCTCCCCCTTTCCTTTTATCTAATGCCCAGGGCAACAGTGTGTAAAGTCTATGAACTACTCAGGGTCAGTCTATGAAAAACCAACAACGTGAAAGGAAGGAAGCTGTTGTAAAATTGTCTAAAGTGTCCAAAGGGTATACCAGAAAGTCCAATAGAAGTCTCAGTCCAAAGTAGGAGACTAGGGGGAGAAATGGCAGGGGATGAAATGCTGCATGAGGAACGTCAGCCTCTGGAATTCCGCTTTTCTGTAGATTGTGAGCTGGAACTGCCAAAACGTGACAGGCAAAGCAGAAGCAGGAAAGGCAGACAGGCAGTAAAAAAGTTCTGTCCTTGGAGTCTGTGAATCAGGTTCTTCAGATCGTGTCAGGTGACATCTAGGGTTTCGGGGGGGTGTGCCACTGTAGTCTTGCCATCTAGTGGGTGATGTCAGGGTGTGCAGGGGTCCAGATGGTTTTTTTCTGGGATTCCTGTAGAAGAAACACAAATAATCTGCTTCTCGTGGTTAGCAGGGCATCTGATTTAAATGCTTTATAGAAAAGGAGGTTTGGTGCCTTGACCAACTGAGTATTGGGTGATATATCTTTCCTATTCATTAATTATTATATATTCATGGGGAAAAAGAACTTATCTTTTAACAAAGACCCTAAGGTGTAGGGAAGCAGGAACTATCTTATCCCTTTTTTTTTTTTTGGTATCTTGCCTTTTGTTGCCCTAGTTGTTTTATTGTTGTAATTATATTATTGTTATTGCTGATATTGTGGTTGTTGGATATAACAGAGAGAAATGGAGAAAGGAGGGGAAGACAGGGGGAGAGGACACCTGTAGACCTGCTTCACCGCCCATGAAGTGATTCCCCTGCAGGTGAGGAGCCGGGGGTTCCAACTGGGATCCTCAAGCCAGTTCTTGCACTTAGCGCCACTTGCGCTAAACCCGCTGCGCCACCGCCCGATTCCCAGGAACTATGTTTTAACATAAACTCTATGGCCATGCCAATAGCAACCTTGAGGGCACATGTGGCTCCCCACATGTCTCTCTGTCTTATATCATGTTTTGATGTTTGGCAGACTTTGTTTTGTGGCAGGGTGGACTGTGTCTCTCTGAGGTTGGGGATCAGCCTTCCATCTTACCCGTCATTGGAACACCTGGTCATTTTTGCCCAGTAGTACCAGGTGCCCTGTCTTAGGTTGACTGGATAGCGCTAGTTTCCTCTTACCCATCATTGGCTAGCCAGCCCTCTACATGGTGGACGTTCTGATGGAGGGGGCAAATCCTCCACAGCAACTCAATATTCTGCCATGTCCAGCCTATGATAGTGAGTTTGTATAGGTTGTATCTTTATGGCATCAATCTGTTGTTGCAAAAGGCCATGAGCTTGTTAAGAATTATAGGACCATGGTCTGGGAGGTGTCACAGTGGATAAGGCGTTAGACTCTCAAGCGTGAGGTCCCAAGTTTGATCTCTGGAAGCACGTGTACCAGAAAGATATCTGGTTTTTTCTTTTTTCTCTTCTCTTTTTTATTAATAAATTAATTATAATGTTTTTTTAAAAAAAATTATAGGACCTATTGTGAGCAGAAGAAGTAAAACTAACTAGGGTCCTACAACTAAGGGTAGAAAGGTAAGGAAGGGGGAATGTATCTATTGTATGAAGAGGTAGGGTCATATCTTAAGTCTAAGGGAAGCAGTCAGTGGATATGATGCCTAGGGGAACAGCCATTTGTCTTTGGGGGTAGTAAAGGATGTCTGTGGCATGGGTGATGTTATAAAGGGAAACATCTTTAAATTGTTGGCTGACAAAGGCAGGCCTATGGTGGCAAGACAAGATACACCAGTTAAGTGTACAAGAATATGTGAATGTTGTTAATTCACATAGGTTGGATATGGAGGAACTTCTTATAGTTTAATACCTTACCATATGAACAGATGATTTCTCATATGAAGGCTTGATAGCTGTACTCACTTACTTGTGAAAATAGAGGAGGCGGGTGATGGTGCACCTGTTATGAATTCTTTATCAGATTTCTTTTTTAAATTTTTTATTTATAAAAAGGAAACACTGAGAAAACCATAGGATAAGAGGAGTATGGAGTACAACTCCATACAATTCCCACCATCAGAACTCCATATCTCATCCCTTCCCTTGATAGCTTTCCTATTCTTTAACCATCTGGGAGCATGGATCCAGGGTCGTTGTGGGTTGCAGAAGGTGGAAGGTCTGGCTTCTGTAATTTCTTCCCCGCTGAACATGGGCATTGACAGGTAGATCCATATTCCCAGTCTGCCTCTCTCTTTCCCTAGTGGGGCAGGGCTCTGGGGAAGTAGGGCTCCAGGACATATTGCTCGTGTCTTCTGCCCAGGGAAATCCAGTTGGCATCATGGTAGCATTTGGAACCTGGTGACTAAAAAGAGAGTTAACATATGAAGCCAAACAAGTTGTTGACTAATCATGAAACTAAAGGCTGAAATAGTGCATATGAAGAGTTGGGGGGTCTGTGTTTTGTAGATAGCTAATAGGCCTATTTTAGTTATATTCCAAAGGACCTGTAAATGTAGATGCAAAAATATTGAACAAGATCCTGGTCAACTGAATACAGCAGCATATCAAAAAGATTGTTCATCACAACCAAGTGGGATTTATTCCAGGAATGCAAGGCTGGTTGAACCAGCCCACACAAGGTTGCCCCAAAACTATAGCCTATTAAGTGTGTGGCAGCACGATATCTAAAAATGCATTTAGCTTCACTAAATGAGACACAGAGATAAGAAGTGAGCAAATGCTGTTGGGAAAATGTCACAAATCTTCAGTCTGTAAAAAACTGTGTTATTTATGAAGCATAGGAAGAAGCAAACCCCAGTAAAATTGAGATATTCCTGCATTTTCTGGTATAATTTTTATAATCTGTCTTCCTCACTACACCATAAGCTTCTCAAGGGCAGGAACCATGTGTGGTCCTTTATTTATTCACCACTATATTCCCAGGTTCTATCCCAAAATAAGGGGTATTAACAGTTGGTGGCTAAGTGAATTGAGCCTGGCAGAAAGTCTGTGATTCCTTATTCCACATATTCCTCACTCATAACTAAAAGTTCTGTGTCAGGACCAGGAAGATAGCCCAGCAGTAATGCACAAGACATGCAGACAAGAAATCCTAGGTTTGATCCCTGGCTGAGGGATCAAATAGGGGATCAAAATAGGGATCAATAGGCTGAGCTGAGCAATAATGTTTCCGTAAGAAATAAATAAAAATAAATAATTAGAAATAAGTGTGTTACCTCAATACAGGGTTGGTCACCACATTAAACATATGACTTTACTAACCTTTATATGTCCATGTGATTTAATCACCACTGCCTTTGCTTAGCCTCTGCTCTCATATTCCCCAACAGTTCCCCTCAAACCCTCTTCACATCCAGTCCACATGGAAACTTCTGTCACTATTATGTCAATCAGTTTAGATGGTCTTCCAATAATACCCTCACACCACTTTTCTTAAAGAGAACATTGTATCAAAAATGGTCAGAAAGAGTTGTGTGGAGCTGTACCCCTCCTATCCTACGGTTTTGTTAATGTCTCCTTTCTTAAATAAATAAAATAAAATAAAATAATGGTCAGAAAAACCACTAGATTCTCTTTGGTCAGATCAAGGGGATATAAAAATCTGTCAACTCTCCCACATTAAAAAATCTTTGTCCTTGGGACCAGGTGGTGGCATACCTGGCTAAGCATACACATTACAGTGTACAAGGAACCAGGTTCAAGCTCTGGTCCCCACCTGCAGTGGGGAAAGCTTCACAGGTGGTGAAGCAGGGCTGTAGGGGTCTCTCTGTCTTTCTCCCTCTCTATCTCCCCCTCCCATCTCAGTTTCTCTCTGTCTTCATCCCATAATAAATAATTTTTTAAATAATAGTACATTTTTTAAATGTCTGTCCTCATATAGACAACTCACCGTAGGCTTCAAAATGATTAATGGAGTCTCCCTGATACTTTGTCAGACACGTAAATCGCACTGCTCCGCTTGCTAATGGAAACTACGGACTGGCAGCCCTGTGGCTCACAGTTCAATGGTCTCTGGTCTATACTGGAAAACTTTTGACTGAGGAACTGATAGTGGGGCGTTTGTCTCTCTTGGGCATTTCAGATAGCTGACAGTGTCTCTGGGCTCAGATTCAAGAGAAGAGATGGCCTCAGAAGTAGAAGACCTAGATGTAAACTGGGATCCCAGATGTGGCTCTATTCCAAGGCATCCATGTAGACAGGATTGAATTCTGGATCTAATGCTTTAGGCTATGCTGTCCTTCCACCCCCAGTAAGTGATCTACCAGGACTACATGCAGTGGATAATATTTTGTGCTTGATATATGTGTTCATTGATGGAAAATTTTGGTTTCACCTGCTGTGTGGCATTTATCCATTCTTCTTCTGAACTCATCTGAGCAAAAAAGAGAGAGAAGTAAAAGGGTTGAAATGAGAAAAGGTTATATCTGTTTTCTAATCCTATTTCAACACTGAATGACTTGAACAAGGCAATTACCTTCCCTTCACCTTAAATTTTCAATTTAAAATAGGGTTAGCAGTACCTGTATCTTACCCCAAGTCACAGCAGTAAACATAGGAAGTTGAATCTTTTTTTTTTCTTAACTATCTTTACAACAAAACTACTGCATAAGAGAAAATAGTCTGTCTTCGATAAGCTATTGGATGTTTATTGTATGTTGTACCATACCTTATATTAGATTTCATCAGAAGATTCCATCCAAAGAAAAGAAAAGTTAACTGGCCATTTGTGGTTTTTCTCCAACTCCATCACATTAGTGAGGAAAGGTTGGTTTATATGATTGTTGTTGTCACAATGGTACAATTACAAATTTTATCGAAGATAAGTATCAGTACATTTCAACCTCCACCAAATCCATCCTCTTGTTCCACCACAGGAGCTTAAATAGCTGGCTATTTTCTAGTGGGTGTTGTGTGAAAGTTTGCCCTGTGGAGAAACAGGGATTTCTGACCCAGCCAGGAAAGCAGATATTCGATGTGAGAGTCTGAAGTCTGGGCATTTTGTCTAGACTGAGAGACAGTTATTGTTACTATAATTGTTTTAGTTAAGTGCTTTTCATACCCCCAGGGACTAGAGGGAGTATAAAAACTAACCAACACCCAATTTTTGAAGCAAATGATTTATTTAAGGAAATATTTACTCATATCAATCAGCACAGGTCGACCTAGTTTTTAAATAATGCCCCACCAAAACTAATCATAACTTAATTGCCCAACAAAATGATAAGGTACAAGCTTCAGAGTTCTTACAATTATCTGAGGCCTCCTCAGCTCAACATTCATCCCGGCTACAGCACCCAGGGTGAAGTTTACCCTAAATCTAGCCGTGGATGTTTATTTAGCAAGGAGTATTTCACCAGCAGTGATGAGCAGTTAACCCCCACCTCAAACAGGGCACAACACAACAGAGTTAAGAACTAGCTAGAGGAGTTAAGGGATGAGTGAGAGGAGCAAAAGATGTCACAAATAAAATGCAGTCGTGTTCTCACTGGGCTGATAAACAAGGCCTCCAAAGTGCATGCTCACTTGGCAAAGACTGAACCAAGACTAGCTTACTTGGCTTGTGCAGTGCTTTTTGCTATCTGTGATACCCAGGTTCAAACCCGACATTCACCTCCTTGAAGGAAGTTTCAATGCTGTGGTCTCTTTCCCTCTCTAAGATGGGGGAGGGGGGGTGTGAAAGACGGGTTAGAGTGCCCAGTTCATATACTACAAATTCAAGCACCTGTAATGCACTCTGCTTTACTGCAAGATTACTAAAATGCCAGTAACAACCGAAATAGATTAGTCCAAGTGTGGCTTCCATTTGG
Source organism: Erinaceus europaeus (assembly GCF_950295315.1). Lineage (NCBI taxonomy): Eukaryota > Metazoa > Chordata > Mammalia > Eulipotyphla > Erinaceidae > Erinaceus > Erinaceus europaeus. Next base: position 76,174,434 of record NC_080164.1, on the reverse strand, counting down.
CGCCACCTGGTGGCAGTTGTCTATTCACAGTTCCAAATCTGTCCTATGAGGGACTGAGGCTTCCAAAAGTTTCATGAAGATTGTACAATATCGACGGGATTTAATGTCATCTGCCAGAAATGAGAAGACTGAGCAAGGAGAAAAGTATATCCTCTGACCGGTCTTCTTAAGGAATGTGTACGTATAGAGACTTTTTTTTTGGAAGGACTAAGTCAAATAAGAGATCTGCATAGCAGGTCCTCCACTAACTAACGTTGTGTTTTACATTGTTTGCCTATGATATTGATGAGGAAACCCATCTCAACCAATGTAGAACAGAGGAAGTGGCTTGATTACATATCACTTTATATAAAGTCAGTTCCCAAAAATCACTAAGGACAATAAGCATACCCCCAAGGAAAAAGAGAAAATTATACTAGTAGTTCATAAAAGAAGAAAAACGGGGGTGCTGTGGGGGGAGGTGGCGGCAGGGGGTGGTTAAGCACACATAGTGCAATGCTCAAGGACCAGAGCTAACCTCCTGCAGGGAGCAAGCAGTGAAGGTCAGCAAGTGTCTTCCTGTCTCTCTCTATCTTCCCTTCCCCTCTCTACTTCTCTCTGTCCTATCAGATAAAATAGAAAGGGGGGGAATAACATATTGCCATAGGGGGTGGTGGATTTGTTATGCCATCTCTGAGCCCCAGTCCTCATCCTCCCTCTCATTTGGTAGCCTCTTCTGGCCCCTAAATGCTCCCTTCTTTCTACTCAGCCCATGGCTGTCCTTACTCCCTGCTCCCCTAAGGGCCTCCTCAGTCACCCCTCCCCCTCCTCTCTCCTAAGGAACACCCTCCAAACCACTGACTTCTCATGGCTTGGGGCTATTCAAGGGCTTCAGATCTAATCTCCAAATCAGGTCTTTTATTCCAGTTCCAGTCAGCTCTAAATCTCCTACTGACTGCCCTCAAGGTCAGCATGACTAAAAGTCACCTCAGGGTAGGAGAATGTGGTGGGGTAGTGAAGGTGGGGGTGGAGGAGGATAGCGAAATGGTTATGCAAAGAGACTAATGCCTGAGACACCAAAGTCTCAAATTCAATCCCCTGCATCACCATAAACCAGAACTAAGCAGTGCTCTGATAATAAATAAATAAAATAAAATAAAATAAAAGTCAACTCAGCCCCTTTCCAGCAGGCCTGATACTCTTCCCCCTCCATATCAGCAACAGTCACCGTCAGGCTCCCCCCTTCACACATCTAGAAATCCTGGTAAAGTTCTCCATTAGCAACAAAGTCCACCCTCCTCACACCCCACTCCTCCACCCCTACCCCAAGCCACAATACCTCTTGAGGCCTGTCTCCTTGTCATCCATTCTGTGATAGCCCCAGGTCAGGCCATTGCCATTCCCTGCCTGCTCAGCCCAATTTGCCTACCATCTTAAAGGCTCACTGCCTCTGGACTTGCAAATCTCCATCTTGCTTCACCATAGCCGAGCCCAAGTATCTGACCTGTCATTCCCCTGTTTAAAACTATTTCATGGCTCCCATATCAATAGCAGAATAAATTACCAAGTCTTCAACATACCCTTCTTGATTTAGCCTCTGTCTACCTTTCCAGCCAAGTCTCCTGTTATTTCCCTAGGTAGCCAAGTGCCACACTAACAGACCACACATGCTGTGACCCTCACTTAGTGTCTTTGCACTTGTAGCTTCTCTCCCTACAGTCGCCCCCTCACTGTTCCCAGCCTGCCCACCTCCTGCTTATATAACAGGGCCTAGGCCAGTACTGCCTACAGTAACCTTCCCTGATGAGTTTTGCAGAGTGCCTCACTTCTTTATGCCCAACACTCTCAATGCACTTAGTAGCAAAATGCTTACTGTTATCAGGATTTTGTTTTAATTATTTATCTTTATTTATTGGGTAGAGACAGCCAGAAATTGAGGGGGAGGAGGGTGATAGGAAGGGAGAGAGAGAGACACCTGTAGCCCTGCTTCACCACTCACAAACTTTCCCCTTGCAGGTGGGGACAGGAGGCTGGAACCCGGGTCCTTGATCACTGTAACATGTATGCTCAACCAGGTGTGCCACCACCCAGCCCCAATTTTTTTATTTATTTATTTATTTATTTTTACCACCAGGGCTGTGCTCAGGCTGTGTGGCTATGTGAGTTGACCACTCCTAGCAGGTTTTTCTTTTTTTCTTTTTTTTTTTTTTTGCCTCCAGGGTTATTGCTGGGTCTCAATTGTTCCTGGAGGCCATTTTTTCCCATTTTTGTCTTTTTATTGCTGTTGTTGTTGGATAGGACAGAGAGAAATTGAGAGGGGGGAGACACCCCCCCCCCCCCCGCACGCAGGTGGGGAGCTGAAGGATCCTTGTGCCAGTCCTTGCGCTTTGCGTCATGTGCACTTAACCTGCTGTGTTACTGCCTGGCCCCCTTTAATTTTTATGTTTTTATTGTCACCAAGGTTATTATTGGAGGTTGATGCCTACACAACTCTGCCATTCCTGCTGGCCATTATTTTCTCTGTTCTTAAAATAGAAACAGGAAATAATTGAGAGGGAAAGGGAGAGGCAGAGAGGGAAGAGAGCAAGTGAGACACCTGCAGCACTTTTTCATTGCCTATGATGCTTCCCCTCTGCAGGAAGGGACTGGGGGCTTCACAAGGGGACTCCGTCCTTGTGCAAGGTAATATACACGCTTTACTACGTGCATCACTGCCAAGCACCCCTTTTAAATTTTTCAATAAGCTTTTTACATTTCATTATATTTACAGAAGCCCCTGGCATCTCTCCTCCATGTGTCCACTCCCCTTGCAGAGCTAACCACTGTAGATCACTTCCTATGTCATTCTTCAGTGCTTCTGTATTCTGAGAAAATATACTGAAAGCTGAGACTCTCCTCACTGTCGCCAGGCCCTCGCACAGGGTCCGTATATAGCAGAAACTGAATAAATATTTACTGTAATCACTCATTAATACATTGCAGTTTTGCCTGCCTCCAATAAAGACCACAGGAATTTGAGGTGTTGGTCTAATGTCTAGAAATAAAAGGGAACTGAAGAATGTACAAGGTTTTTTCCTAAAAAGAGGGTCTCTCAAGAAAAGACAAGAGAAAGGGACTCTTCAGGGAAGGTGAAATGAGAAATCCAAGGTTACAAGATGGCTCTGGACAAGGTATGTCCCCACTTCACATATAAAGACCATCTCAGGAGACAGATTCAACTGGTTGCTTAGGACCTAAAATGAGATGAAGCAGCTATTGCTGCAGGGTGGCTGGTTTTCATTTTGTTCAAGGAGGACTGGCAGCAGGAGACTTAATGACAGTAACTCTCAGCCCTGGCTCACAGAAGAAGCACCTGAGGAACTCCTAAAACTCTGGTGCCCAGGCTCATGCAGGTCAATTTAAAATCAGAAGCTCCAGGGCAGGAGTCACATACTGAAATTGCTCAACACTCCCTGGGTGATTTCAAACTGTAGCCAAAATTGAGAACTGCTATGGGATTCATGCTTTAAAATCTCTGCACAAATCACCAGGGAGTCCTGTTAAAATGCACTTTCTGATTGATCTTTTTATGGTGGATCCTGAGAGTCACAAATCTAAAACAAGGTCCAAGATATCATGGATGGAGATTAGCTAGTGAACTCTGCAGAACCAGCCATATTGAAGACAATTTCAGAGAATCACACAGTATGATACTGTGGAGCAGGTTGATGTGCTGGGTCAGGGATGGCATTATATCAGCTGCCTTCAGTCTTTGTGTAACATCTAGACTAAATCATTTACAAAAAGCCATTCCCAAACAAAATCACCCACAGAAAACCAATACAGAAACTATAAGACAAAACTGTCTTCTTAAAGTGTAGACCCCTAAATGGTGAATTTACCTTCTTCACCTCATCTTGGATGGAGCTTGAAGGAATTGTGTTAAGTGAGATAAGAGATAAGTCAGAAAGAGAAGGATGAATATGGGATGATCTCACTCATAGAAGTTGGAAAATAAGAACAGAAAGGAAAACACAAAGCAGAATTTGGACTGGAGTTGGTGTCTTTCACAAAAGTAAGACTCTGGAGCAGGAATAAGGGTATGTTCAGGTCCTGGAACATGATGGTGGAGGAGAACCTAGGTGGGGAGGGGGGTATTAAAGTGTTATGCAGAAAACTGAGAAATGTTACACATGTAGCAACCTACTTTGTTTTACTGTGGACTATGACCACTAGTACCCCCAATAAAGAAAAAAAATGTAGAGCCCTTTACAAGAAACCCAGACCCCTGTCCTCTTGACTTTTTTCTCCACCTCCCATTCACCCCATCCCAAAGCACCTAGAGTCTTTGTGAATTTCAGTAGAGAACACCTTACATGTACAGATCAGGAGGTGGGGCAGTGAATAAAGCCTCTCAAGTATGATGTCCCCAATTCAATGCCCAGCATCGTATTGCTAGAATGATGCTCTGGTTGAGTCTGCATCTCTCTTTCTCTCTTTCCCTCTCTCTCTCATAAATAAATAAGTAAATAACATTTTAAGGGGAAAAAAAATACAGGGCCTGGGCAGTTCTTCTTCTAGCGTTTGCCCTTCTTCCGTAGCCAGTCAACAGCGTCAGGTTAAGCCTGATGTAAAGTTTCGAGACCTCCTTTGAATCTGGAGAGGTGGCAGTCGTTGACTATGTGGGTCATTGTCTGTAGCCGCAGGGGCAGTTCGGGTTGTCTCTGGCTCCCCAGCGATGGAACATAGCAGCGCACCGGCCATAGCCTGTTCGATAGCGATTGAGGTGGACCCAATCATAACATGCTAGGTCAAAGCCGGGTTGACGCTTACAGGGGTCTGTGATGAGGTGTTTGTTCTTTACCTCAGCTGACTGCCAACTCTGTTTCCAAGAGTCTGGAACAGAGAAGTTCAGTGTAGGCGTAGGGGACCAGATTGGTTGATGAGACGTCAAGCATTGGACAGGGTGGATGAAGATATCCATGTATATTGGCAGGTCCAGTCGAGCGTAGACGTGGGAAATGAACTTAGATGATGCCGCATCCCGAAGACTATCTGGCGGGGCGATGTTGCTAAGAACTGGCAGCCATGGAACTGGGGTGGAACAGATGGTTCCAGAAATTATCCTCATGGAGGAATATAATTTGGAATCGACCAAGTGGACATGGGGGCTACGGAACCATACTGGGGCACAGTATTCTGCAGTGGAATAGCATAATGCCAGAGAGGATGATCGTAGTGTGGAAGCGCTCGTGCCCCATGAGGAGCTGGCCAGTCTTGCAATGATGTTATTCCTCGCACCCACCTTTGCTGCAGTTTTTATGAGATGTTTGTGAAATGACAGAGTGCGATCGAGAGTAACGCCAAGATAGACTGGCTGGGCTTCATGCCAGATTCTCGTACCACCAAGCTGCACATTAAGCTCACGCGAGGCCAAGGCATGGTGTAGATGGAAAACAGATGATACCTTTTTTGCAGTGCTAGGGATTAGTCGCCATTTTTTACAGTAATCAGATATCAGAGACACGTCTTTCGTGAGTGTTTCCTTGAGGATGTCGAACTTGGATGCCTGAGTTGCACAGCAGATGTCATCGGCCTGGGCAGTAGCGTAGAGGGTTAAGCGCACATGGCACAAAGCACGAGGACCAGCATAAGGATCTCAGTTCAAGCTCCAGCTCCCCACCTGCAGGAGGGTAGCTTCATGTAAAGCAGGTCTGTAGGTGTCTATCTTTTGCTCCCCCTCTCTGCTGTCCCCTTCTCTCTCGATTTCTCTCTGTCCTATCCAACAACAGTTGTAATAAAAGCAACAAGGGCAACAAAATGTCAAAAATGGCCTCCAGGAGCAGTGGATTCGTAGTGCAGGCACCTTAACCCAATGATATCCTTGAAGGTAAAAAGAAAAAAGAAAGAAAGAGAAAAATCCTACATGCTATCTAATAAACTTATCTATTTTGATTTCAAATGCTGAAGATGCTTTCAGAAACTGGAACTGTTCTTGCTTGAGCAGTGAGGTGGCTTCAGGCAGTGAAATTGAAGTAAACCTGAATTAGTGAGAATTAAGGTATTAAGGCATTAAGGATGAGGGAATTTGCAGGATTTACAACTACCATCTGTATTTAGTAGGTTCCATCTGTGATATGTGTCAAGCCCCATTGACTGCTTAGGAAAGTAGACTGGCAAGAACAAAAGCTTGAACTGTTGCATTCACCTTCTTTCTGAAAGTGCCCATAAGCCTATCAGCAGGATTTAGTGAACAAGATCAATGCACAAATCTCATCAAGTGAGAACCAAGAGGTCACTTTCTCACTCTCTTGCAGACACCTCTGATTGTTTTTCCAACTGTGCATTCCTGGCCTGTGATTGCTTCTCCCAAAGTAGATTTGAATTCTAGGAGCAGATAAAATCCCACTTGGCAGAAAACCAGGAAATATCAGATTCAAGAGTCAAATAAAGCATGGACACACACACACACATGACCTAAGTTCTTTGACCAGTTCTCCAAAATAATGATTATGTCAAAAACAAAACAAAAAGAGTTATCTCCAATTAACCAGAAGGATAGAAAAATATGATAAAATTTATCTTAAAAAAGTGTCAAAAGGCATGAGATATATTTATTTTTATATTTTCTAGTGATAGAACTGATTTGCATTAATCTATTTAGAAATGCTTATAATTTTTGGTCCAGCATTTGTGATTTTGACATAAAGACAATTTAATTTAACTGTTTCTACCACATAAAGAGCAAATATAAAATTTCCTATTGGGGATTGGAATTTTTGAGGTCTAAGACAAGGAACAAAGAAGAAACTGACAACTGGATGACCTAGGATTGCCACTCATTTAAAATATTCTTGTTATTTTATTTTACTGAATTTTATTGTGATAAAATCTAACAGTACAGGCAGGGATAGATAACATAATGGTTATGCAAAGAGACTCTTTTGCCTGAGTCTCTGCAGTCTCAGGTTCAATCCCCTGTACCACCATAAGCCAGAGCTGATCAGTGTCCCGGTTAAAAATAATATCAATTAATTAATGTAATTAAAATATATATTATTTAATAGTACAAAATTGGCCATTTTAACGTCACAGTGTTGTACAAGCATCACCACTATTTCCAGAACAGTTCATCATCCCACATCCTGTATCTATTGAACTCTGTCTCCCGTCAACTCCAGCCAGCCCTGGTATACTCTAGTCTATGCCCTACCTCAATGAATTTGCCTAATCTAAATATCTCATGTAAGTAGAATCAGAGATTATTTGCCCTTTTGTGTCTGACATTGACTTAGCACTATGTTTGCAAGTTTGTTGCACATTGTAGTATGTATGAAGACTGCACTCCATTATCAGAGGAAGTAATATTCCACTGTGTATAGAAGTTACACGTTGTCTATCCATTATTCGTCTTCTGAGAGGCATTCAAGTGCTGCTGTAAATATCAGTGCACAACTAACTACCTGTTTAAGTACCTGCTTTCCCTTCTCCTGGGTATCTAGATGGAAGTGAAATTGCTGTTAGTGGTATGTTGACTCATAATCCTGTGGTACTCTTAGTTATATCACAACATGAACAAGCTAGTGCTCCCCATGACTGTAACAGTTTTTAGATTAAATTAAACCCATACTTTGGGTTGTTGTCAAATAAATAACAAAATCACTTTTACTTTTTAGTAAAAGGCTGATAAGTTATGTTTACTTACACATCTTAACTTTTTCTAATGATTTGGTCTGTTATTTCACAAAAGGATCTTTATTTTAAAGACTAGGTTTTTTTTATTGAGGTTGAGAGACAGATAAGGAGAAAGAGACAGAAATAGAGAGAGAAATAGGGAGGGGGAGGATACACAGAAAGGAGGAGGTAGCACTGCTCCACTGATCATGAAGCTTCCCCCACTACAGATGGTTTGAACCCAGGACCTCACACCTGGGAATGTGTGCACTCTAGTGGGTGACCCACCACCCAAGTCTCTATATTTGCCTTTTAACTCATGTATATTCCACTAACAGATCAAGACATCATTATGACTAAAGATAGTTTGTTGCTCATAGTTCCCAAAAGGAAGGGGCATGATAGTCCAGGCAGTGTCACAGGCAGAGAGACTAGGAATTCAAGTTTACAGTGTTTCCCAAGGAAGGAGTGAGAAGGCTGGGGGTGGCAAGTTTAAAATATATCAGTGGACCAGGGACATAGAGACTTCCTGGAGATGGGTGTGATGTGCTCCTTAATTTCCATATAAGCCATCTTTTTTTTTTCCCCCTTTTGTTGCCCTTTTTGATTTTTCTTTTATTGTCGTTGCTTTTGTTATTGATGTCATTGTTAGATAGAGAGAAGTGGAGAGAGGAGGGGAAGACAGAGAGCGAAAGAGAAAGATGGACACCTGTATACCTGTTTCACTGCTTGTGAAGCAACTCCCCTACAGGTAGGGAGCCAGGGGCTCGAACTGATATCCTTACACTGGTTCTTGTGCTTCACATCAGGTGTGCTTAACCCACTGCACTATCATCCGACTCCCTATATAAGCCATCTTAAAAAGAGTCATTTCTAGTGACTAAAACTGATTTCCCCACCCCAGGTCAGCCAAGGTCCAAGCATCAGATACAGAATCTCAGTGATGTGACTAGTATCATACTTTAGTGAAGTCATAAAATCTCAAACAGCAATAGGTTTCTGTCTCAGGATTTCAGACAGACATTCTAAAATGCCAGTCACCTACCAGAATAAATAATGGGGGGCTTTCTAAAGTGTGGTTTCCTATTCCCAAGTGCAGGCCAATTCAGTGAATATCTCTGTGCCCAGATCATTTAGTTTGTTAGTTAGTTAGTTAGTTTGTTGTTTGTTTTGCCTCCAGGGTTACTGCTGGGGCTCGGTGCCTGCACTATGAATCCACTGCTTCTGGAGGTTATTTTTCCCATTTTGTTGCCCTTGTTGTTGTGGTTATTGTAGTTGTTATTGTTGTCATAGCTGTTTTTGTTGTTGGATAGGACAGAGAGAAATGGAGAGAGGAGGGGAAGACAGAGAGGAAGAGAGAAAGATAGACACCTGCAGACCTGCTTTACCACTTGTGAAGAGACTCCCATGCCCAGATCATTTTTAAATCTCTCCTGGTGATTCTCAGAGGACTGTTGGTTTAAGAACCATGGAGTATAGAACAGTGTTTCTCAAAGTGCCGGGCTAGTCTGGGGGTGCCTCTTCCTGGGTGTGTACTCTCTGGGTTGGAGAGAACCAGAGCCAGCCTGAGCTGCTACTCACTCAGTGACGCGAGTGAGATGACTCATGAATAGAGCTCATGGCAGTGAGGCAGTTAGATTCTTTATTGATCAGGGAGCCCAGGCTTTTAAAAGTTGGACTGGGAAGTGGCAAGTTGGAAATGGAAATGGCCTGACATTGTTTGGAAAGGGGTAGAGAAAGGCAAAAAGGGCTGGGAAACGTAACTTCCTTAACAACTGTTGCAAGGGTTTTAACTGGTAGGATAAATAATAATACCCTGCAGGCAGGGAGGGTCTTGAGGGTAGAATAATAATACCCTGCAGGCAGGGAGGGTCTTGCGGGTATCTAAGAAGATAGATCAAAGGAATGGAATGGGTGGGGATCTTTCAGGCAAAAGAATGATTATGTAGATAATAAGGGAGCAGGCCATAGTATCAGGAATGCAGGTTGCTTTGTGAGACAGGCAGTCTGATAAGACAGGGCAAACCTTTGGGGTTACTCTTGTCCCTCCTTGCTCAACCTCTTGGTAGAGAGAGAGAGACTGACAGGATAGACACACTCCTCAGGTCAAGGCCTGCCAGACTCTACCACATCCTCAAAATTTCCTGACATCAAATTCTGACCTTAGACCAAAAGAAGTGAAATTAGTTGGGTACATGTTATACAGCTGCAGGTTCTCAGGACCATCTCAGCCCTAGAAAGTCAGAAACCAGGCAGGGCCCAGTCTTCCATGTTCTTAAAAGACTTTCAGGGAATTCTTACACCAGGTCAAGTTTGAGAATTCCTCCAGAATAAGAAGCTCTGGTGACTGACCCTAAACATCTCTGCAATAACACTAAGGCCCCACAAAGCTTAGGTTTGGTAACTAAATACTGGTCTGCATAAGGTAGAGTGGTGCTGATGAAGTAAGAGAAGTCCATACAGGCTCAGCTCTGGGGTTCCCCATGTCCTAGTAGGCTTCATATACTTTGACTGCAAGCAGTGTATATATACAATAATCAGAAGAGAGGCTGAGGTCAGGCAGGAAACACTGTGCAGTCACTGCCCTGGAGTCTGGAGAATCTAGAGATTCCAAAGAAGGCAACCAACCAGGAGGACCTTGAAAGTCTGAAGTCTGATGAGAGCAGAGCAGACTACCTGCACAGATGACAGGGATTGGGATGGGGAGAGCACTGTGATGAATACTGGGAGCTCTTCATGTGTCTGTAGGTTAAACATTTTAATATTCAGAGGAGGACTAGCTAAGTGGTAACACTGTGAAGTTTTGTGAATAAGTCTTTGAAAAACAGAGTATCTCTAAAGGACAAATTGAATGAATGAGTGGCTTTTTCTTACTGGTAAATTCCAGAATGGAATTTCCTTATAATTGTTGAAAAGGGAACATCAACAGAGCAAAAGAAAGACTGCTTGAAAAGTTTTCCCCAGTGACTTCAAGAAACTGGTTCCAGGGTCACTATTCTTCATTCTCATCCCAGTTCCTCATCTCACCCAATGTGAATTTAGACAAGTTCATTCAATACTAAAATCCTCTTTACTCATCTACAAAATTATATTATGGGGTTTCCTACCTAAACCATTTGCTCTGAAGATGGAGTAAGATAATACTGGTGAGCCTAGATGTCCAATGAGTGGTTAAGAGAGTGGTTAAGAGAGCTGTGGTATATATCTACAATGGAATACTACTCAAATGTTAAAAATGATAAAATTGGGAGTCAGGCAGTAAGTAGCACAGCAGGTTAAGCACATAGGGCACAAAGTGCAAGGGCAAGATCCCGGTTTAAACCCCTGGCTCCCCACTTGCAGGAGGTCACTTCACAAGTGGTGAAGCAGGTCTGCAGGTGTCTATCTTTCTCCCCTCCTCTCTGTCTTCCCCTCCTCTCTTCATTTCTCTCTGTCTTATCCAACAACAAAAACAGCTATGACAATAACAACTACAATAAGTACAACAAGGGCAACAAAATGGGAAAATAGCAGGCACTGAGGCCCAGCAATAACCCTGGAGGCAAATAAATAAATAAATAAATTTTAAAAAATAAATTTAAAAAAATGATAAAATCATCTCTTCAATCTCATCTTAGATATACCTTGAAGGAATCATGCTAAGTGAAATAAGCCAAAAAGAGAAAGATGAGTAAGAGATTATCTCACTTATAGATGGGACTTAAGAAACAAGGATAGAAAGTAAAATTTTGGACTGGTTTGGTGCATTGCACCAAAGAAAATACTCTGGGGGGAAAAGGGTGGATGTGAGGGGGAGGAGAGGGGAATATTGAGGTTCTGTTGCATGACGGTGGAAAAGATGTAAGCAGGAGGTGAGAATATTTTGCAGACACCTGCCCTGGAGAGATGAGAAATTGTATCCTTGTATCAACAGCTATACTTCAAACCATTAACCCTTCCCATACAATGATGAAATAAAAAAAGTAATACCAGTGAAGTTCCTGACACTGCACACTTCACTCAATCAAATCCAACATTTCATCTATGAGTATTTTCTTTTTTTAAATTTTTTAAAATTTATTTTTAAAAGGAGACATTAACAAAACCATAGGATAAGAGGGGTACAATTCCACACAATTCCCACCACCCAAACTCCATATCCCATCCCCTCCCCTGATAGCTTTCCTATTCTTTTTACCTCTGGGAGTATGGACCCAAAGACATTGTGGGATGCAGAAGATGGAATATCTGGCTTCTGTAATTGCTTCCCCAGTGAACATGGGCATTTACAGGTCGATCCATACCTCCAGCCTGCCTCTCTCTCTCCCTGGTAGGGTGGGGCTCTGGGGAAGCTGAGCTCCAGGACACATTGGAGGGTTCATCTGTCAAGTGAAATCTGATCAGCCTCATGCTGGCATCTGAAACCTGGTGGCTGAAAAGAGAGTTAACATACAAAGCCAAACAAATTGTTGAACAATCATGGACCTAAAGGTTGGAATAGTGCAGATGAAGTGTTGGGGGGTCCTCTATTTTGTAGATAGCTAGTAGCCATATTTTAGTTATATTTCAAAGGGCCTGTAGCTATACTTTTTTTTTTCTCAGAGCCTGAAATCTGATATGCAGGTGGATCCAAGTTATTGTCTGGGGAGGTGATGTCATAGCTGAAAAAGGGACAGAAAGCTGGATCAGGGAAGAGAGTTGCTCCCTAATATGGGAAAGGGGTATAAATGTTGTTGACTGTAAACCTCATTTTCATTATTAGCACAGTGACCTGGAGTTAAACCTTCAACACATTAACTGCTTTCATTATTAGCATCACTACTGTGAGTACTATTCTTTTAACATGCTTCATTAAACTCCATGGGGGGGATTATAACCATCCAAACATGCCTGGGACCCCTTAAGATAAATATCCTTTGTCAGAATTCACAAAATATAAGTGAATGTCCTGCTTAGAAGATGCCTTGCCTTAAACAGAATAGATTATAGTTATGCTGCTAAAACAAGCCTAAAAAACTTTGTGGTCTGGGAGTGCCAGGCTAGCGTGGGCTGCCACTCAGTGATGCAAGGGAGATGACTCAGGAACCAAATACTTGGCGCGAGGCAATGCAATTTATTATTCATCAGAGAGCCGAGGCTTTTAAAAGGCAGACCCGGAAGTGGCAAGTCAGAAATGGAAATTGCTAGGATAGAGGAAAAAAAAAATGTTAGTATTGTTTCTGGACATCTCCAGAAACCATGGACATATCCAGCATTTCTATACAAAGTCAATTAAGTTTCAGAGGACACTGAACAAAATGGGTCATACAAAAAATTCAGTCATTCAACTCACTCACTTACAAAACACAACTGGCCAGTTATAGCATGGAGCAAGGGTTTACAGTTGTAGAATTTTTGCTGGAATAGTGACAGCAGCCTGTTTGCCTAACTTGATACTTTCAAAAGGTGACAGGTGAAGCAGAGGGGAGCAGACAGCAGGCTTAAGATATTCAGAGAGAAAGAGGGGGGAGAGAATAGCAGTAGGGAGGTTTTGTTTTTAGGCTCTGTGAACTAGCTTTTTCAGGTCCCACCATGTCGCATTATGGGTCCTTGAGGACATCCTGTACCTAATCCTCTTGCACAACAAAGGTATTCTGTGTCCAATAATGCATAGCAGCGGGGGTGGAGCCATGGTAGGAGGAGCCTCAGAAGCCACTGGGCGAAGTGCTGAGAGCTTAGGGTGGGTCAGGATCAGGGCAGGAGTGGGAACAGGCTCGGGAGGTTTTGCTTTCTCTAGAAGGCATGTATGGTGCTGGGCAAGTAGAATGACCATCTCCTTTAAATCTTGGATCACAACCTCAAGGTCCCTTAGACTGGGGAACAAGTTAGAGTTGCCACTTTCCCTGGGAGACACAGGAGGGGGAGCCGGGGAAGTGTTAGCAAGAACTTCCTAGGTCTCTTTGGGAGGGGTCCCTCTCCTGAAAGCTACCATCGTGGTCAAGAAGAACCAAGGTGTGGCCCAGAGCAAAATGTCCCAGAGACAGAGAACCTGTCTAGCAAAAAAGGAGTACAGGATTTGGGAATCCTCTTGAAAAGGAGGAATGTTGTCCATGACAGAGGGGTCTCAGGAAAATAAGAAGAGGGAAAAAAATAACCACAGTGCCTTCATAAACACAAGCCTATGGAGAGCCAAGTGGCCGTGTACTTACCTGGGCCTGGGGTGCTTTAGTACATCTGCTGCTTGTAGGAGGGGGGTAGGCCCCACATTCGGGCACCAGATGCCACGCTAGCTTGGGGGTGCCTCTTCCCGGGCACGTAATCTCTGGGTTGGAGATAACTTGACCGGAGCCAGCCTGGGCTGCTACTAACTCAGCAACGCAAGGGAGATGACTCAGGAACCAAATACATGGCTCAAGGCAATGAAATTTATTATTGATCAGAGAGCCAAGGCTTTTAAAAGGCAGACCCAGAAGTGGCAATTCAGAAACAGAAATGGCTAGGAAAGGGGTGGAGAAAGGCAAAAGGGGGCTGGGAAGGTAGAAACTTCCTTAGCAACTGTTGCAAGGGTTTTAACTGTTAAGATTAATACTATCCCACAGGCAGGGAGGGTCTTGAGGGTAGAAAGAAGATAGTGGGGATCTTTCAGGCAAAACAATGATTGTGTAGATAAGCCATAGTATCAGGAATGCAAGGTGCATTGTGAGGCTCCTCACAATCTCCCAACACAGTAGCATGAGGATCCCAGTTCAAGCCCCTGGCTCCCCACCTGCAGGGGAGTTGCTTCACAAGCAGTGAAGCAGGTCTGCTGGTATCTATCTTTCTCCCCCTCTCTGTTTCCCCTCCTCTCTCCATTTCTCTCTTTACTATCTAACAATGATGACATCAATAACAACAACAATAATAACTACAATAACAATAAAAAAAACAAGGGCAACAAAAGGGAAAATAAATAAATATTTTCAAGAAATTTAAAAATAAAATTAAAAAATAAAAAACTTAGGGAGTCGGTTGATAGCTCAGTGGGTTAAGCACAGGTGGTGCAAAGCAAAAGGACCAGTGTAAAGATCCCGGTTTGGGCCCTGGCTCCCCACTTATAGGGAAATCACTTCACAGGCAGTGAAGCAGGTCTGCAGATGTCTATCTTTCTCTCCTTCTCTCTGTCTTCCCCTCCTCGCCATTTCTCTTTGTCCTATCCAACAACAACGACATCAATAATAACTACAACAGTAAAAGAACAAGGTCAACAAAAGGAAATAAATATTTAAAAAATAAATTTTAAAAAAATTAGTGATCTGGCAGCATAAGGCTTCTTTCTTGCTCAGGTGTCAGTCAAACTCAAATCAACTGTTATCTCTCCTCCAAGAGGTGACACCTCGATGCCGACAGCTCTCATCCTGGAGCTGGCTTTAAGGACCAGTCTGGGAAGTGGCTTACACTTAGTTATTTTCACCCACTGGTCCTCATTCCTGAGTAAGTCTTGGCTCACTCTGCCAAGTTAATGACTTTTGCATCTGTGAATCTATGTATCAGGTACCATAAATTAGGGCTAAGAACTACCCAGCATGCTTTCATCAGTATTACCTGCTGGGAAATTGTGCAGATACAGTCACATCTGCCATGTTGACCCCTCAGGCTACTGCTAGCTCCCCTGAGAGTTGGGACATTCTCGGAGTGCCTGTTCCACCATGTTGTGCCCTCAGGGCATTGTCTATTTCCCTGCGATATTTGGAGTGCTTTGGTTACTCCTCCTCCCTCCCATTCTCATGAGAGTTATTATCCTGTCCTGGAGTGCTATGGTTACTCCTCCCCCTTCCCATTCTCACGAAAGCTACTCCTATAAAAGCCCTTCTTCTTCCGCACCTTGTTCTCTTGCTGGTGCTCCACTTCGGTGTTTAGACGCAGGAAAGGTTACTGCGTGAGGCAGCCATTTTCACTACCTCCACATGTTTCTCTCGCACCCAACTCTGAGGTGCCAGCACAAATAAAGATTTGTGTTCCCTCTTCTCCCCGGACCTCCTCTCTCTCTTCTCCGCGGCGCCGAACGACAATTACCGATGGATCTACATCCCCCACGCCAAAACTGAGCCTATATTTAATTTGACAAGTGTGGTGTGAGTAGTACAATCACCTCCTGCATCCTAAAGATAATATATATCTATTAATACAATCTATTTTTGTATTATTATTAGGTTGGTTTTTTTTTGGAGGGAGAGTATAGTTGATATTTCACTTAGTGTCAACTAAAACTGGCACAGGTATGACATGGATTCAGTTCCCTCCCTCTACTGTTTATTCATCTCTTTTCAATCTGAGCAAGATTAGTAATTATTGGAAAAGTCCACAAGAAACACATAAATTGGTGACATTTGCTATGTTGGGTTCTCCCCTAATATCACCTACCAGCCTCATGGCGAGAATCCGTACAGTGTGGCTTATCCTCAAGTATATCAGTGGCAAATACTAAGACAGACAGCTATCAAGCCTTGACCTTCTTTGACGGGTCCCTCCAACTCTGTTACAGATACCACATCTGTGTCACCGTGCTGATCTACTTCCTCCCGCTGCTGGTGATTGGCTACGCATACACGGTGGTGGGAATCACGCTCTGGGCCAGCGAGATCCCCGGAGACTCCTCTAACCGCTACCATGAACAAGTCTCTGCCAAGCGCAAGGTGAGCAAAGGGCAGGAAACACCCACTCCCCACTCCACTGTGGTTCACTCACCAGACTGGTAAGTATGTCCACCAGCACTTCAGGAGAGCAGTGGTCAATGGGGCTGGGCCTGGGAACAGCAGACCTTGAAGAGGGGGAGGAGAGAACTTTCTTTAATGTAAGAAAGTAACCTAGGGGTGCTGGATGGTGGTATACCAGTTTGAGCACTCATTTTATCACCTGGGTTCAAGCCCCTGGTCATCACCTGTGTGGAAGCGGGGGACTTCATAAGCAGTGGATCAGTGCTGCAGGTGTCTCTCTTTCTTCTTTCTTCCTCTCCTTCTCTCTGTCTTTATCAGAAAGGAAAACCACAGAATTTTTGGTAATGGTTGTGACTGTGGAACTATACTCTGTAATCCTACAGCCTTGTAACACATTATTAATCATAAATAAAAATGAAAAAATATTTAGAAAATCAATTATTATTTTTTACAGAAAGAAAACAATGGCTGCCAAGAGTTGTGGCATCATCATAAAGGCATTGAGCCCCAGTGTGATAACTTTGGTGGCAAAAAAAAAAAACCGTTTTAGAGTTTTCTTAATCATGTTTATTTCTTGTGGTGCCTTTTCATAGTATTTCATTGTATGGATCCTAAGCAGTTATTCACTGAAGCTTTCTCGGGAATAAAAAAGGAAAGAGATCATATCACTTATAGTTCACAAAATCTTGTTTAAATCCTCTTGAAACACCTGACACTGTCTTGCTACTGCCATGCATGTCCTATCCTTTCTCTACCTTCTGCCACCTGCATCCAGCATCCATGGAGTCCTCCATCTCCCCCTGAGACACATGCACACACACACACACTCACCAGAACACCCATTCCCCTTGACTCATGACTCTCACCTCCCATGGCTTCTGCACCCATAGCCCAGAAGGCTTCCATGGCATAGTGGCTCTCAGTATATGTCTGTGCATTCCAGTCACTAGGAGAGACTTTGAAACTCAGATTCCCAAGTCTACCTGCAGCCTTTTTGACTAGCCAATCAGGGGTGGAGTTCAAGAATTTGCATTTATGGCAAATTCAAAAGTGACAGTGAAGATGCTGACCCTGGATCATACTCTGAGGATCACAGTCATGATGGAATTCCTTCAGTACCACATCTAAATAGTCCTTCCTTGAAAGGGGGGCTAAATACTTCCTGCCCCTTCACAGGGTACATGTGCAATGAGAGGAGAGTGCCCCGGAGGATGGGCGGATGCGTGGGTGGTCTCACCTATCTCCCTCTCTTGACAGGTGGTCAAGATGATGATTGTGGTGGTGTGCACGTTTGCCATTTGCTGGCTGCCCTTCCACATCTTCTTCCTCCTGCCCTACATCAACCCTGACCTCTACCTGGAGAAGTTCATTCAGCAGGTCTACCTGGCCATCATGTGGCTAGCCATGAGCTCTACCATGTACAACCCCATCATTTACTGCTGTCTCAATGATAGGTAAGGCCTCCACTCCCCACTCTACAGGACTCTGTCGGCATAGCCACCAGTCAGCCAACTGAAATGAGCGAAGTGGGGGTGGTGAGGACTACCGCCTCATGCATCTCGATCCCTGATGATTATCATCCAGAGTAGACAATGTTATTTTTCTTGTTCCAAGAAGAACCAGAAATACCTATTTGTGTGAAACCATCCAGCTTTCAAACACTGACAACTAAATTGGTGAGATGAGGGAGGGGTGGATTAAACTCTGGATTGATTCATAAAAAGCAGGTCTACAAGCTGGATGCAACTCAAGGAGTGAGAGTTTGCTCACTGGCTTGTGGATCCAGAAGCGGGTGGCTATGCCAGCAGTGAGAGGGGAGTGACCTCCAAGAAACTAGGACGCCCTGTCCCACGGGGCACCTTTTCCCCTTCTCTGCTCTTTTGTTTTCCTCTTTCCAACATACAGTCTAGGCATCTTTGCCCACTTTTTACCAGTGTCTCCAGCAGGGCAGGGTAAGGAAAAAGAGTCAGAGGCTCAAAGGCTTGATCCTACCTTCCACGGCAGAAGCCAACTTTATACAAGTAAGAGAGGAGAGAGAAGGCCAGGAGTGGCTGTGAGCAAGAGGAAATTCTCCACACTGTGTAGCGTCCTGAGAAGAGAGCTGAGTCACCATGCTGAGCTCTATCAGCTGAAGCATCACTCCAGCCAGTGTGAGGGAAAAGGAGGCCAGAGAATAAAAATGCTGTCACAATCCTTACAGCTATCAGCCCAAGAATGCCTTCTGTGAATGGGACACCCGGGTGCTAGAAAAGTGGAGGCAGACATGATTCTGAATTCGTCTAAATGGTGTTCATTAGTCTAATTCACAAAATCATTGTTCCTAAGAATCTGGTGACCTTCCTAAACATTTTTTCGTTAAATCTCCTAGTATGTCTTTATATAAAGGCTGATTTTTCCAGTTTAACAAGCAGAGCAATGCGCTGTCCAAAAGAGACAAGTCTGACAGAAAGCCATTCTTTTGTCAGTAGGCTACTTGAGGGAAAGGACTAAGTCTTGGGTGGAGAGATAGTATAATTAAGCTGAGTAGTACCTAAGAAAGTTATGATATATATATATATATAGAAATACTACTCAGCTATTAAAAATGTTGAAGTCATCTCCTTTGCCTGTCTTGGATGGAACCTGAAGAAATCTTGTTAAGTGAGATGAGCTGACTGTTTTTGTTGATGCTGACTTCACCTAAAGTAGGTCATCCCTGCACCAATAGGGGCAACATAGTTCAGTGGTCACTCTCAGTAAAGACATGCATTTCACAGGCTGGGATATGGAATGACCTGCCAATGCCCATGGCTAGTGGAGAAGCAGTTGCAGAAACCAGAACTCCCACCTTCTGCACCCTAAAAACAGTTTTGATCCATACTCCCTGTCGGGGAGAAGGGATAGGGGGAAGGTGACTAGAGGGCTCTGAACTCTAACTCCATCAGGAACCAGAAAGAGAGGAGGAAAAAGGGAAGGACATTTGGCTGTAGTAATAGGTGTATGTATGACTTGGAAGAGAAGATGGGACCATAAAAAACAAGCAGGCAAACGTATACAAATATAGACAGATAGCTGTAGAAATAATAGTTAACCCATGGGAGTAGCACAGTGGGTTAAGTGCATGTGGCACAAAGCGCAGGGACTGGGGTCCTGGTTCAAGCCCCCGGCTCCCCACCTGCAGGGGAGTCGCTTCACAAGAGGTGAAGCAGGTCTACTGGTGTCTACCTTTCTCGCTCCCCTCTCTGTCTTCCCCTCCTCTCTCCATTTCTCTCTGTCCTATCCAACAACAATGACATCAATAATAACTACAACAATAAAAAAAAAAAAACAAGGGCAACAAAAGTGAATAAATAAATATTTTAAAAATTAAAAAAAAATAGTTAACCCATATCTACAACCTAAGGAAAACTACTGTAGTTTCCAATGGAGCATCTGAGGAGACAGAACTCTGGTAGTGGGAACAGTGCAGAGTTGTACCCCTAGTATCTTCTAACTTTGTAAATAAATATTAAGTCACTAATAAAAAAAATTAAAAAGGCATGCATTTCACATGCACCAGCTATCTAGTTCTGGATTTGACCTTGACAACTGACCTGTAAATCTTTTAGGTTGTAGCCTCTTCAATTATAAACTAATTTAAAAAAATAACAATAGCACTAGGGGCCTGAGCTGTGGCACACCCAGTTGAATGTACACATTACCATGTATAAGGGCCTAGGTTCAAGCCCCTGGTCCCCACCTTCTGGGGGGAAGCTGCAGGAGCAGTGAGGCAGTCCTGCAGGTGACTCTATTTCTCTCTCCCTCTTTATCTCCTCTTCTCCTTTCAGTTTCTCTCTGTCCTATCAAATAAAGGAAAAAGAGGGAAATGTGGACAGCAGGAGTGGTAGATTTATTGTATGGACACAGCCCCTGGAGGCATATAAATAATATGACTGTATAAATAATAACACAGTCAGGCCTGGCTGTGTTAAAATGAAATGGGGAAAGCATCCTCTGAAAACAAGCCATTCCACAAGGTCACATCTCCTCTCTCTCTCATTCTTTCTCTCTCTTTCTCCAGGTTCCGCCTGGGCTTCAAGCATGCCTTTCGATGTTGCCCTTTCATCAGTGCCGGTGACTATGAGGGGCTGGAAATGAAGTCCACGCGGTGCCTGCAGACCCATGGCAGTGTGTACAAAGTCAGCCGGCTGGAGACCACCGTTTCCACAGTGGTGGGGGCCCATGAAGAGGAGCTGGATGATGGCCCCAAAACCACACCCTCCTCCCTGGACCTGACCTCCAATGGCTCCTCTCGCAGTGACTCCAAGATGACAGAGAGCCTGAGCTTCTACTCCAATATGCTCTCCTAGGTTACAGGGCCTCAAGCTGGAGCAGCTGCTGTTGTCTCTGTCTTGCTTCACTGTATGCATGAACAGCTTCCTCACCCAGAAACCATCAGAAATGCCCTAACCATGTGGTTTATGAAAAACAGTGTCATGCTAAGGGGAAAACATTTCATCCCGGAATTAGAAACCTGTATTCTCCCGTGTCTGTGCCGTTCCCATGTTGTGTGGCCCTAGGCAAATCACTGAACTTCTCTGAGTCTGTGAGTGAGAAGAGTGAACTAGATCTTCTCTATAATCTGTTCTGTGACTCTAGTCACATTTGGTTGCATGTGGGCAGTTATTTCAAAAAGAATCTTTTTGAATAGCAACATATCCAACTGATCTGTCTGCCTAGGGCTCCCCAACATATAATAGACTTTTTTTTTCAGCCATGCTCAGATCATCTTCTGTGGTTTACATCACACAGACTTTGCCTGAGAGAGGGGACTGAGAAAGGAAGCACCTGAAATGTGGATGGGTGAGTGCATCTTCTAAGCATCCATGGGAAGAAAAAAAAATCTTATTCCTTTTTTATGTCTCAATATTTCAGTGCATTGAAAACATCACAAGTCTGGGGTTCATTTGCATCAATCTCTAGTGACTGACATAAGTAATCAATGGAGGCAAAATATGTCCACTAACACCAGCTAATGGATGCATGGACCAAGAGTTAGAAGACCTGTACCACAATCTGTTGGAATCTCTTTTTTCTTCACTTGTAGAAATATGGGGCTGGACTATATCATGTAAATATGCCCCTCTCAGTGATTACTTAAAATGTTTATGTCACAGAAAAATCAGTGATCTTAAAAAGAATAGGAGCATGATGGCAGAGGACGATCTAGAAGGGGTTGAATTGTTATGTGGAAAGCTGAGAAATGTTACACATGTACAAACTACTGTATTTTACTGTCAACTGTAAGCCATTAATGCTCCCCCCAATAAAGAGGAAAAAAAAGAATAGAATAGGAGCAGCAACTCTACATGCTGAACACCCAGTCCCTAGAGGTATAGCAACTGCTAAGGCTATGTATAAGTATTCATATTAGATAATCCTGATTTATCTTAAAAATGTGAGCACTCTCTCCTTCTCACCAGGTTTTGGTCTGTAACGAAGAAGAGGAATTTATGTTGACATTTGCATTCATGCATCAAGCTCTAACAGTCCAAATCATACTGCTGTGAGGTCAAATTCTACTAGTCTGGCCTTTGGGATCTCTTAAGACTGGGGTACTAGTCTAGATTTCCATCTTATAGTGGTAGAAAGCATATCCTCATGTGCCCAATGACCAAGAAGGGTTGTGTTGTTACACCTTCCCTTACAACTCTCTGACTCTACCCTTCCTGTCACCATGGTTTTACTGGACTCCTAACTGTAAGAGGTGGGAGCACCTATCAACCCTAAAAAAATAGTCTACAAGAGTCATGAACTTATTGCCTTGTGTTTCTATAAAGCCTTGGAATTTCTAGCACATGAGCATGCGGTTTCTGTCTCCTAGGTCTGTGCTTTGTCCACCTGTCTCTGGGAGACAAGCCTCAGGTAACATCCACAAATGACTTCCTCATGTTTTGAAGGAAAGATGCACAGGATATTCTTCCATTGTGTTGGGGAAAAATAATGCTTCCTACAGGTTCTCCAGCTTTGAATACAAGGCATGTTCTCTCTAACCTAACCAGGGCATTTGGCAAGCTTAAGAGGACTTGTAGAGCAGCGGTATAAAGGAAAAAGACACAAGAACCACATTCTACAAAGCAGTATGGGAAGGGTTAAATAAATTAAGTAAAGCCAGATCACTCCATAGATTGAGGACATAAGCATGGGATGACAAGAGTCAATACCCAAGGTATTAATCATACTTCTAATGAAGAATCATGCCATGTATGGAGTATTCACTTCAGAAGGACATAAATAATCTGCATGGTTAGGAGAAGTACCTGAGAAGAAAGTATTGAGGACTGAAACCAGGTTGACGACATCCTTTCTATGGAAGGAGTCAGAGTTGAATGGATCAAGGATTAGCTAGTGCCTGCTCAGCATCTGGCCCTGAGCTAGGAGCACACAGCTAGTTCCTTCAGCTCCTGAGGAACCTGCCAAACTGACCTTTGCCAACTCATCAGTCCCTACTTGGTCCAGGCCGCCTAGCAGGCCAGGGGGCAGTGGAGAAGTAGATTCCTCATGTAATTCTAGAGAGA
This sequence comes from Erinaceus europaeus, assembly GCF_950295315.1. Classification (NCBI taxonomy): domain Eukaryota; kingdom Metazoa; phylum Chordata; class Mammalia; order Eulipotyphla; family Erinaceidae; genus Erinaceus; species Erinaceus europaeus. The sequence continues at coordinate 76,151,615 of NC_080164.1, read as the reverse complement.
TGCATTCAAAGTAGGTAATCAAGCCAAAGGTTGGAAACTTCAGAGTAACTTTTGCAATGAGAGCTCTCTAAGAAAATTCCTAAGGAAGTCATCAGTTGAGGATAACTTAAGAAATGTGTTTGGGCTTCATCACAGTCAGAGGGAGTGTGGGACCTATCTAGGAAGTTTCAAGTATCAAAGACCATCCTCTCTGAGAGAACCTAGCAATCCCTCTCTACTGGTCCACCTTCTGACTCCCATTCAATGTATAAAATGCTGCCAGCCCCCATGTGTGAAAAATCACATGATTTTCACTGTGCATGGATTTTATTTGACTGAAATGTGTAACCCTGTGTTTATCTCCTACAAATTTGTCTTTGATGTACTGTTCAGTAATAGATTATGTGACATCATGAGGTCATCTGTGTTATGTCACTACCAAATGTAGGATCCAGCTGCTGGCAATGTATTACTGGTATTTGATAGTATTTCCTTCTCATGTTCTCACAGAGGAGCTGATGTATATCATGGACTCATATTCAGGTCACAGTAATGCAGTGGTGGAGAGAGAAAGCTTTCTGGGAGAAACTGAGGTGCAAGAGTTCTTGTTCTCCTAGCTCGCACAAGACTACTGAAATAGGCTGGAATATTTCTTTATGTTGGAAGTTAAACTCCTGGGAAAAGATAATTTAAGATGTGACCTTGTTGACCTGGCTTTCAGGAAAAAAATATGTAAGTGGAGAGGGGATCATTCCTGAGATTTCTAACTTTTGTAGTCTGGGATCTTGGGAAGAATCTCCATGCCAAAATAAATAATGTGGTTGACTATCTTGTGCCTCTGTCTCATCAATCAAAGAACCTTCAAAAGAAAGATGAAATATAATACCCAGAAAAGTCCTAACACTGTGATAAACATCAAATGTCAAGTTGTGGAAACATTTTTTTTTTTATTTAAGAAAGGATTAATGAACAAAACCATAAGGTAGGAGGGGTACAACTCCACACAATTCCCACGACCCAATCTCCATAACCCACCCCCTCCCATGATAGCTTTCCCATTCTCTAGCCCTCTGGGAGCATGGACCCAGGGTCGTTAAGGGTTGCAGAAGGTAGAAGGTCTGGCTTCTGTAATTGCTTCCCTGCTGAACATGGGCATTGACTGGTCGGTCCATACTCCCAGTCTGTCTCTCTCTTTACCTAGTAAGGTGTGTCTCTGGGGAAGCTGAGCTCCAGGACACATTGATGGGGTCTTCAATCCAGGGAAGCCTGGCCAGCATCCTGGTGGCATCTGGAACCGTTTCCAGAAGATGTGATCAGAGCTCACGCCACTAAGCAGCTTCTCAGTCCGCCATCTTCCGGGAACCTGTGGAAACATTTTAAGCAGGGATCTAGGAAGTGACCAATAATATCACCTGTGAATGGAGCTGTCACTTCAAGTTGTCTCTGACCCCAAGGTAGAGTCAGAAAACTAAAATAGGCCTACTAGCTATATACAAAATGGAGACCCCCCCCCCCAACTCTTCATCTGCACTATTCCAGCCTTTAGGTTCATGATGAGTCAACAATTTGTTTTGTTTTATATGTTAACTCTCTTTTCAGCCACCAGGTCCCAGATGCTAGCATGATGCCAACCAGACTTCCCTGGACAGACAACCCCACCAATGTGTCCTGGAGCTCCACTTCCCCAGAGCTCCACCTTACTAGGGAAAGAGAGAGGCAGGCTGGGAGTATGGATTGACCAGTCAATGCCTATGTTCAACAGGGAAGCAGTTACAGAAGCCAGACCTTCCACCTTCTGCATCCCACAATGACCTTGGGTCCACACTCCCAGAGGGATAAAGAATAGGGATGCTATCATGGGATGGGATGGGATATGGAGTTCTGATGATGGGAATTGTGTAGAGTTGAGTCCCTCTTATCCTATTGTTTTCTCAATGTTTCTTTTTTATAAATAAAAAAATTTTTTTAATGATATAAAAAAACAAACAAACAAAGAAATCTGGTGTCTTCAAGCAAGAGATTTATTGAGGGAGACACTGGGAGAAGGTAGAGAGAAGAGGAAGAAGCATAGGGAAAGGAAACTCTAAAACCTGAGCAGACCTAACACCTGTAAATATAGATGTAGGAGAAGGTCAGTCAGGAAAAGCTTCAGACTGCCATACAGTACTGAAAAAGACCACAATCCTCCACCAACATGTATACAGTGCCCAGAGAGATGGGATGCACACACAGAAGTAGCCAGGTCTGGCATCCCTGCTATACCAGGTCATGTAAGTTCTCAAAAGAGAGAGTGGTCTGCACTTGAACACTGGATGAAACTTGCAGGCTTTGCAACTGGAGACCATCAGCTAACTGAAGCCCTACTCTGCTGAAGGGAGATCTGAGCTGGGACAACCACAGCTCTCACCACAGTTTTTTTTTTTTTTTCACTACAGTTTTGATCTATCTCCTGTCTTTAAAACACGCAGGGTAATGTCATGGCAAAAGCTGAAGCTTAAGTGACAAATTCTGTGAGCTTGAGCAAAAAGCCTGCTTCCTATGGCCACCTGGAACACCTCAGCCTTCAGCACATTCCCTCAAAAGAGGAATGAGCCATCCTTAGCAGACTTGCAGAAACAATAGCAAAGACTGAAAAGCTGTGGAAAAGGGAAGTTGCTGCTTAAAAAATAAAAGAAGGAAAAGGGAATTATGAGGAAAGCATAGCTACCCAAGCTGCCTATCATCAGAAACAAATAAGAATTAAAAAAAAAAACACACTTTTTCTACTTAAACTGAGGTATATGGAAGCAGTGAAGTAGCATAGTTATTATGCAAAAAGATTTTCATGCTTGAGGCTCTGAGGTCCCAGGTTCAGTCTTTGGTAAGACAGAGTTGAGCTATGCTCCAATAAAATAATAATGTTAACGATGATAATTAAAAAAATTAATTAATTGAGGCATCTTAAGCTGGGATACCTGGGTATACTCCAAGGCAATCTCAGGCTGAACATAGCAACATTAAGTACTCACTTTTAAGTTGTTAATTTTGTATGACCCATGAATGCTGTTATAAATATCCAAGTGGCCCTTGGCAGGAGAAAATGTTCTCCACCCCCAGCTTTAAGGGATAGTGGACTCACATTATCATGCCAGATTCTCTGTTAATGAGTACACCTTCTGGCTTCAGTGAGCTCACTCCCCTTCATCTGTTTTCCTGAACTGAGTGGGGAAAAAAATGATGGTGGCTCAGATCACTGCCTGTGGTGCACAGGAAAACAGTTTTAGTAGTGAGACTCTCTCTTTGCCTTTGAAGATGAAGGAGAGGAAAGTCTCTGTGTGTTCCTTTCTGGCCCACTTCTGCTTGGGACCCTATGGAGGTACCCAGCTGGGGATCACAGCTGAGACCTGTTTACTCACATGTACTCCCTGAATGGAGTCTAAGTAGCAACAGGGCAGAATGAACAAAGCCAGGCTGGCCGATAAGGCCAGGCTGCTAAGGTGCCTGTGACATGCATGGAGTGAAGTGTCTTTGCATGTCCACAGGAATGTCTCTGCGCCACAGTCTGCAGCATCTGCTAACCTATTATCTAAGGTTAGTCCTTTTTCAGGTGACTCATATTTCCATGAGAAGAGTGAACAGATCCCTTAATCATGGATCTGTTGTTTTTATTGCCACCAACTTCTTTAATGATCTTCTGTGGCTTTAACTCATCCAGGCATCTGAGATGAATTATGATTTTGTTCCAAAGCTGTTTCATTTTCCGGAAGCCACTTTCACCCTCCCAGGTCTCATCTACAGCTATTGCCTTAGCAGAGCCATACTAAAGGATTTCTCAGGCCTTATACCCCTACCTTAAAGACTCCTTTTCCCTCTCTCCCCCACCTCTCTCTCTCTTTCTCTCCCTCTCTCTTTTAATATTTATTTATTTATTTATTCCTTTTTGTTGCCCTTGTTGTTTTACTGTTGTAGTTATTATTGACGTCATTGTTGTTGGATAGAACAGAGAGAAATGGAGAGAGGAGGGGAAGACAGAGGGGGGAGAGAAAGAGAGACACCTGCAGACCTGTTTCACAGCCTGTGAAGTGACTCCCCTGCAGGTGGGGAGCCGGGGGCTAGAACCAGGATCCTTACACTGGTCCTTGTGCTTTGCGCCACCTGCGCTTAACCAGCTAAGCAACTGCCTAACTCCCTCCTGACTCCCTCCCTCTCTCTCTTAACCCCTTCATGTTAATCCCACGTACACATTCACCCACACTTTTCTTTTGCTCCCTAATCCACACCACCTGTCCACCTACTTTCTCCAACTGAGATGGCTCTAAGAGCAGGGCTCCTTAATTCCAACATTTTTTGTTGGCTTTTTCATATCATTTGCTGGTAGGGGGTGGGGTTAATGGTTCACAGTATAATTGTTGACACAGGGCTCCAATTTCTCTTCTCACCATGACAGGTGTCTGCAAAACACTCTCACTCTTGACTTAGGTCTTGTTCCCTCATCATGCACCAGGATCGAAGGCTCCCTCCCACCAAGACCCTACTATAGGAAGTATGGACGCAAGGTCATTGTGGGATGCAGAAGGTGGAAGGTCTGGCTTCTGTAATTGCTTCCCTGCTGAACATGAGTATTGATTGGTTGATCCATACTCTCAGCCTGCCCCTCTTTTTCCCTAGTAGGGTGGGGCTCTGGGGAAGTGGAGTTCCAGGACATATTTGGTGAGGTTGTCTATCTGTCCAGGGAAGTCTAGTTGGCATCATGGTAGCATCTGGGACCTGAAAGGAGAGTTAATATACAAAGCCAAACAAATTGTTTACTAATCATGAACCTAAAGGCTGGAATAGTGCAGATGAAGAGTTGAGGGGTCCTCCATTTTATAGATAGCAAGTAGGCATATTTTAGTTATATTCCAAAGGGCCTGTGGCTATATTAGTCTGTTTTTTTTTTTTTTCCTGAGCCTGAAATCTGATATGCAGGTGGATTCAAGTTATTGTCTGGGGAGATGATGTCATGGCTGGAAAAGGAACAGAAAACTGGATCAGGGAAGAGAGTAAGTAGCTCCCTAATATGGGAAAGAGGTATAAATATTGTTGACTGTAAACCCCATCGATTTGATTTGGTCTGGGGCTCATATTCACCTTAAGAGTCACCCTTCTCTTTTTAACTTATCTCATATAATATGGTTCCTTCAAGCTCCAGGTCAACATTTGTCCTAACATTTAAAAGAAGGCAGATGAAGCCAGACCCAAAGAGCAGTAAACTCCAAGGGGTGCCAGGATCTAGTGCAGTGTATGGGGAATGAACAGAAAAAGGTATCTCAGCATGCCAGGTCTGTACTGGCTACAGGCTTGTGCAATCCATGGCTTAATTATTCAGCATGGCCAGCAAAGACCTGTAACTCTTCAAGCACTAATAGGTGTCAAAGGAGCCAGAGACCTAGATGCCGTAGAGCCAGACCACAACTGGCTTGATACCCAGGGTGAATGAGAGGTTACATTATTTGTTAACCACTGCAGCCAGAAATCAGAGATCACTATAAGAGTGCCACTTAGGAGAGGCCTTAAATGTTAGAGGAAATTCTTGGCTTTACCTCCCCTTATCAGTGGCGGTGCCTTATGCAGATTTCCCTATTCCACTTGTTTCCCTTATCAAAATGTTCTGCTTTTTGCTAACACAAGCTGTCTTAAAATTCCTTCAATATATCTTGATTGGAACTAAGAAGGCAAGAAACTCAAAAGATCAGGCTATACCACACTGCTAGTGTGAGTCACCTTGGGCTTCTTAAGACCAGACTTGAGTGTTACATAATTATTCATTGTTCCTATGTTGGTGACTTCAAATTACCTTACACAATGCAGGCCTCTCTTTTTGTTTTGTTTTGGGTTGTTTGTTTGTAGACAGAGAGAGAGAAAGCAGAGAGAGAGTGAAAGAGACCACAGCACCAAAGCTTCTTTCAATGTGGTGGGGGCCAGGCTCAACCCTGAATCATGCATATAGCAAAGCAATACATTGTCCAAGTGAGCTATTTCACCATTCCCAGGTCTCCACTGATCACACTAATATGTATACTTGAAGACCATTTCTGAGAGAAGAGACCAGGGCCAGAGTGGAGGGAGTTGGGCCAGGCAGTGCACACCCATTACCCACAAAGTTCTTCCTGGGTTTGGTAGTTCCTCTGCCCTTCACTGACTAACTGACCCCTACCAGTCACTCTGTTGTTCCATAACCAGCACCTGCAGGGAGGAGAACCTGCTTTGACAGAAGTTTTTTTTTTTAAAGTTGCATACAGTAAGAAATGTACTTTATTGTTGGTAGTAGTAGTAGCATCTCCATGTGTTCACAGATTTGTGTTTACTTAATGCTTTCTTTTTTTAATTTTTAAAATTTATTTATTGGGGAATTAATGTTTTACATTCCACAGTAAATTCAATAGTTTGTACATACATAACATTTGCCAGTTTTCTATATAACAGTACAACTCCCACTAGGTCCAACAGAAGATTTCTCTTCTGTGGAGCTACAACTAGACGTAAAAAATAAATAAATAAATAAATAAGCCATGTGGGTTCAGACAGTCCAGAAGAGGCATTTCTAGGGATGGCTATCCTCATAAATTTGGAGATAGCTAAAACAGTTTTTCAAAAAGGGAAACAGACCTTTCCAGTTTGTACAGTTACTTGATTATCTTTTGTCACCACTGGGCCTTAGCCAGTCCAGTTCAGTATTTTCAGACAGAACCAGAGAAATAGAGGAAAAGACACCACAATACCAAAGCTTTCCCCAGGGTGGTGGAAGCCAGGATTGAACCTGGAGCAAGTACATAGCAAAGCAGGTACTCTCCCAGTGAGCCCAATCAATCTGTCTTGCCAGTTCTCCACCCCCCCTTCCTTTCCTTCTTTCCCCTTTTCTTTCTTTCTTTCTTTTTTTTAATTCTTTATTGGGGAATTAATGTTTTACATTCGACAGTAAATGCAATAACGTTTCCCAGTTTCCTTTTTCTTTCTTTCTTCGTTTGTTTCTTTTCTTTTTTTTCCAGAACACTGCTCAGTTCTGGCATAAGGTGCCTATGGGGTTTTGAACCTGGGACTTCAAAGTCTCAGGCATGAGAATCTCTTTGAATAACCATATGCTATCTCCTTCTCTCCTTCCTTTCTTTTTTCTTAGAGATGAGAAACAGAGATAAAGCAAAGTGAAAGAGGGAAGAGACACCTGCAACACTGCTCCACAACTTGTAAAACTTTCTCTCTATAGGTGGGTAGGAGGGGCTTAAAGCCAGGTCCTAATACGAGCTGACCTTTGCCAACACTCTTCTTTTTTTTAAGCATATATAATATATACACATAGAAAGGCTGAGCAACTGATGACTCAAATTCACTCACAGAATATTTGTCTGGTACTCATGATGGAGGCAGAAATCCTCATATTTAGAAATATAAATATCACTGGTATGGGGTCCTTGCCATTAAGAAATGTACAGATCAGTGGGATCTGTCAGTTAAGTCATCAAAAATGACTCTATACCAACATGAACCTATTCCTTATTGGTCATCAACACAAGATCATTGGAGAGCCCTTGCCCTTTCCTATATATTCTTAGAATGCTTTAGCCCTCTGGCCCTCAGTATTCATACTGCCTGGTGGTGCCATAGATAAAAATGCATGAAAGAAAAGACACAGGGTACAATTCCCCACACCCTTGTTTGGTAAGGGGATATGGGCACATGAATGAATGTGGAAATGTGGTCCCTAGAGAGTCTGAAGCCCGGAAAAGTAGAACAGAAAAACTGCTTTATTCCCTCTCCTTACCTCTAATATTAAAATAATAAAGACAACCATCATAGTTACAATAAGCACTATGCTCTGGAGTTCTTTTCTCAAGCACTTTACACACATTATCACATTTAATCTTCACAGCTATGATGTGATTATGGTCCTTAGTCTAACATGAAAATAACAAGGCATAAAGAATTGAAGTGACTTGCCTGAAGATCCCATTGCCAGAACTGAGTCTCAGAACTAACCAATTCCAAAGTCTAAGATCTTAAACAAAATCTTCTGCTGTCTACCTTACACATCATATTCTTAGTCTGAATAAGCCACCTTTCTTGTAAGCAGACTGGAGCTATGCTAAACAATCAAGGCCAAAATAAATGTTTAGATTCATTGCCAAAATGTTTATTTCAAGAGGTGGTTTTTCCAGGAGCAGTAAACCTCCACAGCCCCATGAATATTTCAAAAGGAAAATGGTCCTCATATTCTCCATGATCAGCCCTATAATTAGATAGGACATGTGACTAGATTCTAAGAAGAATGTATCAGAGATTTTCAGCTGTAAATAATCTTGGCACATTTAGCCTTCTTGAAAGAATCCCCTATATATGCATTTCTCTGGAGGATAAAAGCTACTTTCAGAAAGATAAATGTCAGTGGCAAGGAAAATATCTTATATTTACAACTACCCACAAAAATCTTTATGTCCTGTTCCTAAGGTCAGTCTCACACAGGTCTCAGAGGTAGGAGTGGGGGGCAAGGAAGAGAGTCAGGCTAACTACAAAAATAGTGCACAAAGGCCGGGAAATCCTAGGGCTAGGATGAGGTAGAGCATTACCCAAAGGATTAGTGAGTCAGGAAGTAAACAAGATTTTCATAGTAAGCAAAGAAATAGAAAGCTGAGAACTAGAAGGACTAAGTCATTAGTTACAAACCATGATAGGTATTTTAAAAATTCACTTAGCGAATGTCTGTATTTTTTATTGGGGGAATTAATTATTTATAGGGAACTTCTTTTTTTATTTTCAGTAAATACAGTTATTGCTACATGTGTAACTCTTCTCAGTTTTCTGCAAAACACAATCACCCCCAGGCCATCATCTTGTATCAGGACCTGAAAGCCCCCCTCCCCCAAGAGTTCTTTACTTTGGTGCAATACACCAAACACAATCCAAGTTCTATGTTGTGTTCCCCTTTCTGTTCTCATTTCTCAACTTCAGTCTATCCATGAAATCATCATATATTCATCCTTCTCTTTCTGGCTAATCTCACTTAACATGATTCCTTTAAGCTCCATCCAAGATAAAATGAAGAAGGTGAATTCACCATTTTTAATAGCTGAGTTTTATATCTATTTGGCAAGTCACTGAGAAGGGTCTTTGACAAGAATAAATTATAAGCAAAGGAACGGAAGGTTTCCTGCCACATAGACTTACCTTACATAGTCATGACAGACTCTCACAGAACTGAGCTTGAGCAGATAGTTAGGAGAAAGGCCTCAGGGTCAGAGTCACAGAAAGAAAGAGAAACTATGAAAGATGTGCAGAGAAGTTGCCATCAAATCCATGTCTCAGCTTCATCCTTTCTGAGACTCCACTCTCGGGTTTTTCCTCCAGCATTTCAGTAGTGTCCTTCTGACATAAAGAATATTACCCATCCTCTACCCATTTTAGTCTTCCTCCATGCAGGTTTGCAAGATCAAAATTAAAGTATGAAATTTTCCCTTTCCAGATTTATTGACATATGCCACAGCTGCCAGCTCCTGGGAGGCCCCAGTGTTGAACTGCGCCCAACTCAGGATGGAACTGTTTGTTTTCCCTGAATTCTGAAACAATTCCCACAGCATTTGTGGGAAAGTACTTTATTTTTGTAGAAACCCAAGTCCCTATCCAATTTTATAATTTTTTTCAATTACTCACAAATTTTCCCTTTGTTCAACTCAGACTTATATACAAACAAGGAAGGACATCTCCATGCTAAAGAAATGTTATTTACGTGCACAATGAAAGAAAAGTAGGTGACTGAAATATAACTTATAGAAAAAAACAGCAGAAATTGTATGTATATACATATATATATACAATACATATATATACATATATATATATATATATATATATATATATATATATTCTTTACAATTGATGAAAAGACACTATAATCACAACTCTCCTTGCCTTTTTCCCTCTTTATATCATAGCACCTTGGATGTGGTTAAAAGTGGAGGCATAGATCCCCAGGTATGATTTTAGCAACATAATCAGAGTAAAGCTAATAGTAAGATTTCCTAAAACTTCTCTTACAGTGAACATTTGCTGAATCCCTAGCAACGACCCTCCAGATGATGAGCAATTTCCATAGAAGTAACATAGAAGTAATTGATGCTTTGAACCTCTAGGACTGATGACCCTTGAGCAAGAATATGAGATTTCCTTCAGGTCAAAGGACACCTAGTTCTTCATTCATTCACTCTTTGATCTCCTAGAATACACCAGACACTATGAGGCATCGGGGATGCAAGAAAAGTGACAATAGACATGGTTCTTACCAACAATTAGATTTCAAGTTAATGGAAAAACATGCTAGTTAAATAATCCCACAAAAGAGGCTATAATTAAGAACTGAAATAATACTTATAAAAATAATAGAGGGTTGTGAGTCAGGCAGTGGCGCAGGGAGTTAAGCGCACATGGTGCAAAGTGCAAGGACTGGAGTAAAGATCCCGGTTCGAGCCCCAGGCTCCCCACCTGCAGCAGAGTTGCTTCACAAGCGGTGAAGCAGGTCTGCAGGTGTCTATCTTTCTCTCCCCCTCTTTGTCTTCCCCTCCTTTCTCCATTCCTCTCTGTCCTGTCCAACAACAACGACTTCAATATCCACAACAATGTTAAACAACAAGGGCAACAAAAGGGAAAATAAATTTTAAAATAATAATAATAATAAATAATAGAGGGTTTATACTTAAGTAACCAGACTAGTATTAGAGGCCAGGGGAGCTTCCCCTGAGAAAATGAGACCCGAAAGAAGAGTATTAGGTGATGGGAGGAACATTCTAAGCATCAGGAATGACAAAGGGAAACATCCGTGATAGAAAAAATATGGTATGCTTGAGGTATTAAAAAAACAAAAAACAACAATGTGTCTGGATGGGAGAGAGTAGTAAAAGATGAGACTGTAGCCCCCTTAAAGACCTTGATTAAAAAAATTAAAGTGTAGTAAGTCTTAGAGAAACCAGTCATCAAATGATCTGAGAGGTGAAGCTTTGTAAAAAGAGATCACTCCAGATGTAGGGAAACAAGTTTGGAGGCAATTGTTATAATTCAAGTAAGAGGAGACAGAGGTGTGGATGTAGGCACATGTGGATAGCTTTGAGAAGCCCTTAGAACTATAGTAGTTCCTCACATAGCACTGCTTGGTTTAAAAATAATAATTATTTCATTTCACTATAACAATAAGAAAAAATCCCAGCTGATACTGAAAAGATGACATATTCAAGGGCCTGGTTTTATTATGTATCACTTTTCTCAATTGTTCAGTTTCCAAGAGCCCACTGAAAGGATTAAATGAGAGCTTACTTTATGTGAAACTATTTACTTGGTGATGGACTACCCTGACTGTAGAGAAAAGGAAAGTTTCAAAAGTAAGTTTGGTGATCTTACATAGCTAGTTGATGCCTTTATTGAAGCAGGGAATAGTGTGGTAGTGAGCTTGGGGCAGGAGAGAGGAAGAGATGTGAGATAACTCAGAGACATCAAAAGAAATATCAAGTAAGCAGGTGGATATGCAGATTTGGAGCTCAGGGAGCAGTGTGGGCTGAAGATATCAATTTGCAAGTCAATTATAGATGGCAGTTGCTGCCAGGGGCAAGAATAAGCTTGCCAAGTGTGATAATATTGGGTGATCAACTGCAACATTTAATAGTTGAGTGGCAAGGGAGTCATATTGTGCCTAGAGAAATAGGAAAACAAAACAAACAAGAGAGATGTAGTATATGGGGAGTTGATGCAAGAATGTTTGAAGAAGATTCTGTGATGTTGAACCCTGCAAGCACACAAAGAGGAATACCCTTTGATTTTAAGCATGAAAAGCTAGGGGTTACCTTAGCAAGAAGTTACCGGAAGTGGAGTCCTTAGAACTATATCACAATGAACTGAAGAATGGATATTTGATGAAGAAACAGACCCACACCTACAAACATCTTCAAAAGAAAAGGTAGTTTAGAAGAAGAGGAAGATGGTAGCTAGCAAGACTATAAGACCATAAATGGTAGTTTTTAAAGCTATGTTTGCTTTTTAAAGATAGGAGGAGAGGAGGAGAGAAAGAACCACACATCACTCTGGTACATGTGCTGCCGGGGATCGAACTCGGGACCTCATGGTTGAGAATCCAATACTTTATCCACTGTACCACCTCCAGGACCACGACTTGCTTTTAATAGAAGAAACCTCAATACATTTCAATGCCTGCAGAAATTAGCTTTTTTGAGAAGTTGAATCCATAGGAGACAGGAAATAGAACTGATAGCAAACAATTTCTGGGGAGGCAGGAAGATAAATGGCAGAGCACAGCTGGCACATGGCAGACAAGGGAAGATAGTAGGTTAGGTGAATTGAAAGCAAACCAGAGAAATTCTTCTAGCTGATGGTTTTAGTGTTTTCTGAAAAGCAGAATCTACTACCAACAATAATAATCTCCCAAGTATAGGGTATGGATCAACCTGCCAACATCCATGCTCAGCTTAGAAGCAATTACACAAGCCAGACCTTCCACCTTCTGCATCCCATAAAGAATTTTGGTCCAACTTCCAAAGGGATAAAGAATAGGAAAGCTTCCAATGGAGGGGATAGAATATGGAATTCTGGTGGTGGGAATTATACGGAACTATTGCCTTCTTACCCTACAGTCTTCTTAATCACAAGCAATGAAATAGTGCTATAAGAGTCCACTTTCCTCTCAATTTTGCTCTGTCTCTGTCCAAAATAAATACATAAAATATTTAAAATTAATAATAATAATAATCTCTAAAGTAGAATTCCACTGCTATTCTCTTTCATATCACCTTGTTCTTTTCTTTCATCACAATGTTAAAATTTGTGGGTATATATCATTTCTATAATTTATAAGTTTATAATACTTACTATAATGCATATCCTATGAGAAGTTATTCTGGCTTTCCTCTACAATGTATACCCATTTCCTAGAAAAATATTGACACAGATTATGTCAGGTTAGTTCACTAAAAATCAGTACAATAAGTAAATGAGTGACTAAATAACTGAGGTATAATTCTGTTTAATATGGGTTAATAATACTATTAGAGCCTGAAATGTACCTCTAGAGTGGAATCAACAGAGGGACTTAACATTATTTATAAGAATATAGTTCTGAGGGGAAAATAAAAGAAAAAGAATAGGGAGTCGGGCTGTAGCGCAGTGGGTTAAGCGCAGGTGGCGCAAAGCACAAGGACCGGGATAAGGATCCCGGTTCAAACCCCGGCTCCCCACCTGCAGGGGAGTCGCTTTACAGGCGGTGAAGCAGGTCTGCAGGTGTCTATCTTTCTCTCCTCCTCTCTGTCTTCCCCTCCTCTCTCCATTTCTCTCTGTCCTATCCAACAACGATGACAACAACAATAATAACTACAACAATAAAACAACAAGGGCAACAAAAGGGAATAAATAAATAAAAAATAAAATTAAAAAAAAAAAAGAAAAAGAATATAGCTCTGTGGGCAGGGAAAATCACTGGCTTCCCTTTCTGAAGATCAGCAAAGCCATTTTTTAGTTGCCAAAGGATACAAGGATTCATAGTCTGCAGACAAGGATATGCCAGTACATATTTAATAACTGGCGGTCTGAGAAAAATAAACAACTGCTATTTTTCTACCATGATCAATTTTAAACTAACAACAGTTTAAACAGCAACTGAGCAAGTTTCTTAAAAAAATTGTCAATTACAGCACCCGGGAGGTGATATACTGGGTTAAACACACATAGTGCAAAGCACAAGGACCTACATAAGGATCCTGGTTCGAGCCCCCAGCTCCCCACCTGCAGGAAGGTCACTCCACAAACGGTGAAGCAGGTCTGCCGGTGTCTTTCTCTCTCCTTCTCTATCTCCCTCTCCTCTCTCGATTTCTCTCAGTCCTATCCAGCAGCAACGACAATGGAAAAAATGGCTGCCAGAATCTTTGAATTCCTAGCACAAGCACCAAGTCCTGCGATAACCCTGGAGGCAAAATAAAAAATTTAAAAAAAAATTTAATTGTCAAAAACTGGAGAGGGGTAGATAACATAATGGTTATGAAAAGAGACTCTCATGCCTAAGGCTCCAAAGTCCCAGGTTCAGTCCCCCGCAACACCATAAACCAGAGCTGATCAGTGCTCTGGTAAAAAAAAAAAAAGAAAGAAAGAAAGAAAGAAAGAAAGAAAGAAAGAAAGAAAGAAAGAAAGAAAGAAAGAAAGGCAGAAAGACAGAAAGGAAGGAAGGAAGGAAGGAAGGAAGGAAGGAAGGAAGAAAGAAAGAAAGAAAGAAAGAAAGAAAGAAAGAAAGAAAGAAAGAAAGAAAGGAAATTGTCAAAAAATTCTCATAGGATGATATGGGCCAGTTACATCCACTGCCATCACAGATATATTACTAAATTGCTGAAAATTCTCTAAGATGCCATGATTTCTGCCATGTTTGATGATATAAAATATGGGTGACTGGGCAAAGGGCATTTTTATTAGTGACTTAATATCTCAAAATTATGAGATAACAGGGATATAATTCCACACTGTTCCCACCACCAGAGTCCTGTGCCCCCATTTTCTCCACTGGAAATTGCAGTACTTCTCCCAAGGTCACAGTTACGGGGTTTCTATAACTATCTATATTTTTACATATTTGCCCATTTTTTTCTTATGGTCCTTTCTTCTCTTTCTTTCTCAGTCACACTACACCTATTGTTATTTCCAAGTATCTTTCCTTTTTTTCCTCTTCTCTTTTGGGGATTCAATAGAATTAGAGTACACAGCCCACTTGTCATCTTCCTCTAACATTTATTTCCTTCTGAGGGTATAGACCAGCATTCTTTTGGGGGTGCAGAAGGTGGAAGTTCTAGCTTCTCTAATTGCTTCCCTGCCATACAGGGGCATTGGCAGGTAGATCCAGACCCCTAGCCTGTTTCTATCTTTTCATAGTGGAGTAGAGCTCTGGAGAGGGGAGGTTCCAGGATACACTGTTGAGGTTATCTGCCCAAGGAATTCAGAATTAAATCATAGCATCTGCAACTTGGTGTGAAAGGCAGTAAGCTATAAAGCAGGACAAACAATAAACAGGAAACAAAAATTAAGAAGATATCAGATGAGAAAAGAGACCTTAGGTGGAGAGACTAAGAGCCCATGACTTTAGTAATTCTTGTTTGAGCTTGATGATTAACATACAGGTGGATGAGAAATACTGTCTGGGAATATGTAGTCAGAGTTAAAAATAGGGCTAGAAAGCTGGATTAGGGCAAAGTAGCTCCCAAATCTGAAGAAAGTACATAAATATGATTAACTGTTTACTCCATTAATTTGATCCAAGAGACTTTTTTTTTTCTTTTGACACCAGGGTTATTGCTGAGGCTTGGTGTGTGCACTACAAATCCACTGCTTCAGGAAGCAGTCATTTTTCTTTTTTTTTTCCTTCTTTCTTTTCCCCATGAGATAGGACACATAGTTGCTGAGAGCTGAGAGGAGATAGATAGAAAGTTACCTGCAGAGTTACTTCTTCCCTTATGAAGCTTCTTCCTTGTAGGTGGGAAACAGGAGCCTGAACCCAGGTCTTGCATGTAGTAGGTAATGTGTGCAGTCAGCAAAGTGTGCCTCTACTGGGCCCCTGATTCAAGGACCTTTTCCAGGAGTTAGAGTAAATCAAACATTTCCAAGAAGAAAATGTCTGGTTTTTTGTTTTGAAGTATAGATATGGAGTGACCTCTGTCTTGAAAGTGACACTGGGAAAAGGTTCCCAACTATAATAAAAGTATTATCAACTACCTCCAGTTATATGGACTCTCACAAAATCTCATACATAATGAAGTCAACTCTATCCCGTTCTTCTGGTTTCCAGAACAACACATGATGATAATCCCTCCAAGCTCAGCTGAGTTCAGCAGACAGAGTGATAACCAGGCAAGAGAATCCAAGACAGATTCTGGAATCTTTGTGACTGTCACTAGTCAGAGAAAGTTACTCCAATAGGCAAAGAATCAGAGAATGACACAGTGTAACAAGTACTTTTAAAATAATTTGTTAGGTAGGGGGCAGGGAAAAATGGTTTACAGCCAACAGTTGTTGATACATGTGTAAAAATTTCTCAGTTTTCTGCAAAACATTCTAACCACCCTCCTCCTAGACCCTCCGCCACCACTGGCAGATGTTGACTTTAGCATTACTCTGACTGAAAAGATAAATCATAATGCAAGGAGGTGAAACAGAAGTACAGAATGGTCTTACTTATATGCAGAATATAGAGAACTAAACATAAAAATCTTTTTAAAAAATGTGGGGCCAGGTAGTGGCGCACCTGGTTAGGTGCTCACATTACAGTGTGCAAGGACCCAGGTTCAAGACCCTGGTCCTCACCTACAGGGGGAAAGTTCACAAGTGGTGAAGTGGACTGTAAATATCTCTCTGTCCCTCTCACATTCTAACTCCCTTTTGCCTCTCTATTTCTCTCTGTCCCTTTCCAATAATAAGTAAATAAAAATATTTTTTTAAATACCAACCTATATCTAAGACTGTGGGAGAACTTTAGTGGTTATCTGTGGAAGTGGGGGTGGTGACTCAGACCTTTGGTGATAGGAGTGGTAAAAAAAGAAAACTATACTGTAAACCTTTACTCAATAAAGGTCTAAAGTTAAGAAGAAGGAGATAAAGGAGAAGAAGAAGGAGGAGAAGGAGAAGAAAGAGAAGAAGGAGAAAAAGAAGAAGAAGGAGGAGGAGGAGGAGATGAGAAAAAACAAACGAGGCAGTTGAACTAAAACAAAGTATTACATGCCCCTCAAAATGTAGTCTATCCAGTCTGTCCAACAGAATGTTAGGTAATTACTGGGCTATTATAAATAAAAATGTACATTTCATTTCTATTATAATCTGAAGTAAATATTCCTGAGCAGCAAGCAGGTGGCTGTCTTCCACTGTTTTTCACAGAACCCAAACTCCTTCCATCTTTGGCTTTCCCACTTCCTTGGGATCTTGTCTTCACATTTATCATGCTGGAAGAAAGGCAAAGAGGGAGAAAGGGGAATCCCTGCTTCTTAGCCAAGGGGCCAGGATAGTTCATCTAGTAGAACACACACACGCACACGCACACACACACACCCCGTAACCCACAATAGGGCTCATCAAACAACACTGAGAAAGATAAAAATAATACTTGAATCAAGAATAGTTCCTTGGCTGAGTGGTGGCACAACTGGTTAAGTGCACACATTACAATGCACAAGGACCCAGGTTCTAGTCCCCATTCCCCACCTGCAAGAGGGAAGCTTTTCCAGTGGTGAAGAGTGCTGTTGGTCTCTCTCTCTCTCTCTCTCTCTCTCTCTCTCTCTATCTCTCTTTCTCTCTCCCTCCCTCCCTATCTCCACCTTTCCTCTAGATTTCTGACTATCTCTATCCAATAAATAAATACAAATAAAAATTTAAAAAAATAGTTCCCCCTCTAGTCTTACAATCTGGTAAATCACTAGCAAAAAATAAATAAGTACTTAGCAAAAAAAAAAAAAAGTCAAGAAAAACTGTATCTGAAAACCCCCAATAAACTCTAGGTAATACTAATGACAACTGGATTGAAAGCTATCCCAGAATTCCCTGGCTTTTGCAGAATTTTTGGACATTGTGAAGCAACAAGATCTCAAGGTATAATGCTAAGGTAGGATTCTCAGGAAATTCTAGTGTAGAATTAATGTGAGTGTTTTGAGTAGCAAATTTTAGTAACCTTTAATAATCACTTAGTAGTTACTAGAAAGCAACTTACTAAAAGTCTATGGAATTGCATGGACAGTGAGGTCCATCAATAACACTGGTGGTCAAAAAAAGAAGCAACTCAATGAAATCTGCTTCTGCAATTTACTATCAGTGTCATCATTTCATCAACATTTATGACTATGTAATGTGTCTATAATTTGTGTTTAAGAGGGATGATGATGACAATTAAAAACTGGATTTACTCGTGCTTGCTTCAGCAGCACATATACTAAAAATTGGGTTTACTGTGTCACTCATGATTTCAAACTTTTAGCATGTTTTTCTTCATTTAACTGTATGCATCCCTAAGGAGGAAAGTTCTATTATTAGTGCATTTATCCACAATGTCACACCATACTCCCTAATCTCTGCATAAGGATTGTTTTTGGACTTGACTGCCAGGAACAGTTGATTTTGTTGGGAAACTGGTTTACCTCCTCCTTCCTGATCATGACCAATGTAATGTTTATTGTTTGCCTTGTATTCCTGGATGCCAGGAAATGTGCAGTAGAATGTGGGCCTCACACACAGACTGGTGCAATCTTATCATGATTATATACAAGTTTCCATTGGGTTGTCTCTGTACTGGCTTTCTATTTCCATTTTATTTGCTGTGTTGCATATGAACTGGCTTCTAATTGCCTCAGAACTTTTTGAAAAGAGGAAAAGGAGTGCTAACTTAAATTAACTATAAAAATATGCCTTTGAATTTATCTTAAGAGCACTCTGTCAGTAAAGATTGAGAACAATTCAACCATGTGGGATAAGTTAGAAACAATTCTGGAAACCAAATACCTTTTCCCAGGCCTTCCAGGATATGGTGACTATTCATATATTTTAAGGAAAATAAAATTATTGGATCCTATCCACGAAGAGCTCTGAAACCTATGGGGAAAAAAATTGGCTAGAACATCAGAGGGAAAGACTCTTTCTATTATCAAAACCATGCCAAAAAAAAAACAGCTTGTGCGTAACCATCTATTATGTACCTTTCACTGTGATAAGAATACACTATTAAGGTGGTCCAGGAGGTGTTGCAGAGGATAAAGTATTGGACCCTCAAGCATGAAGTCCTGAGTTTGATCCCCAGCAGCACATGTAGCTGAGTGATGTCTGGTTCTTTCTCTCTCCTATCTTTCTCATAAATAAATAAAATCTTTAAAAAAAAGAATACAATATTAAAAGATGATATTTACAAGATACTTTTAACTTAAACATGTATGTGTTGGTAAGGGCCAGGATAGCTTACTCTGTTTTCTCTGACAAATAAATAGTTATCCATGAGAGTCAAGAATAGACTTAGACTCAATAAGTGAAGCAATCAAGTAGAAAGACCTAAAAAAAAGACTCCAGAAAGTACTAAATCAAATATTTATTGTTAGGCCTAGATAGTCTCCTCTCCTACCTGCTACTTCACTTCTCTCAATCACTTTAAATCTAACCTCCTCAGATAAAGTAAGGACTACAAAAGTTGGATAAGGGCAGGAGATTAGCATACTTTAATGATAGCCTTTTGTCATTACCAGGCTGCCCTGTCATCTAGAACTCTAGTCAGGGAATCCTTAGATTCCCACATAGATATGATGAGCCTAGACCTCTAAAAGATCCCTCTCTACACCATCACAGGTCGTCTCCATCAGGAACAACATCATAAGCCCTCTTGTAGGCCTATCAAGACCTTGTCCTCTCTGTAGAGTAGCAATGGTAGGGACTTCCCCACTCTCTGAAGGGAGATTGGGTCAACCTGCTCTGCCACTGAGGAAGACTGATCCTGAAACAGACTTCCTAGCTTCTTACCACATGAAGATCCCTAGCTTCATCTGATCTGTTCTTACCTTTGGGTTCCTGTTTATTAAAACATTTATCCTTCTTTAGAGCTTACCACTTTTCAGCCACCAGATTGCAGAGACTACTATGACACCATCCTGGCTTCTCGGGACAAATGACCTCACCAATGTTTCAAGAAATCTCACCTCTCTAGAGGCCTGCCCCACTAGAAAAAGATAGAAACAGGCTGGGGGTATGGATCAGCCTGCCAATTTCCATGTCCAGCAGAGAAGAAATTACATAAGCCAGACCTCCCACTTCCTGCACTCCATGCACAAGTATCTTTGGTTCATACTACCAGAGGGATAAAGAATAGGGAAGCTTCTAATGGTTATAGGGGATGGGACACAGAACTCTGGTGGTTGGAACTGTATAGGATTGTACCCCTGTTATCTTACAATCTTGTTAATCATTATTAAATTACTAATAAAAAATAAAATAAAATAAAATAAAAACAAATAAAGACACATCAGAATGAACTGGGAATACCAAACCCCTTCTTTTTATCTTAAATGGATGTAGCTTCATCAATTTTACTCAAGTGATGGGCCTAGAAATATCAGATATTTCACTTCAGCACCTATAGTAACCACAAAGATACATCCCCAAGACCCTTCAGTTCCTTAGGAGAAGTGGTTTCATACTTAATAAAAACTGGAATTTCTGTCCAAATTTCATCAGAAAAAAAACTTGGACATGAAATATCAGGGAGAAATAAAAACCTGGTCTACTTCATTTCTTCACTCCTATTAGACTAACTGTACTCATGCTGTAGTTCAGTCCAGACCTTCTAGGATTTTAGGATGACATCAGCTCTATAACCATTCAAATGGCTCTGTCATTCTTGATAACAATGCTTGCAATCTAAATTTTGACTACTCAGAATCTCTAGCTTTCATGGAGTTCCAAAAGAATTCTGATTCTTCTCCCTTGAGAGTTCATGTGTCAGTTGATCAATTCTGATTTGTCATTTATTTATATTATTTGAAACTTGATTTGTTCAATTTCCTTTCTTACAAGCCTTTGTGCTCTGAATGCTTTAGGTCTGTGTCATGCTGCACTGCAGAGAAGAGAGAGAGGAGATCCAGAGTGAAAAGAAAACACAAATCTTTATTTGCGCTGGCACTTCAGAATTGGGTGAGAGAGAAACAGGTTGGGCCACAGGGAGGTAGCGAAAATGGCCGCCTCATGCAGCAACCTTTCCTGCGTCTAACCACCGAAGTGAAAAGCCAGCAAGAGAGAGAGGTGCGGAAGAAGAAGGGCTTTTATGGGAGTAGCTCTTGCGAGAATGAGAAGGGGGAACAGGCGCTCTGAGAATGTCCCAACTCTCACGGGAACCAGCAATAGCCTGAGAGGACAACATGGCAGATGTGACTGTGTCTGCACAATTTCCCAGCAGGTCTGGGACTATGTATCTAGTTTAAGAAATTTCTTACCTAAAAGGATACTCTGATTTTTCTTTTCTCTTTCTTTACCTTTTTTTTCTTTTAAAATGAATTATTCATAAGAATTTTTCTTTGGCGTTTACTGCCAGGAACATTTGACTCTAATGGGAAACTGATTTAACTCCTCCTCCTTGATCTCAACCAACACAGTGTTTATTTCTTGTGTATTATTCTTTGATGGCAGGAAATGTGTAGTAGAAGAAACATATGTGTGTGTGCTCTCATCTATGTAGGTAGCATTTTTTAGAGCTATCTAGAATACCTAAATAGCGTCTGGGAAGGTGTCTCAGTATACAAGTATACCTGTATGCATGAGGTCACACCCAATCTCTGATACTGCATATGGAAGAATAGACCAATGTTCTGGTCTCTTTCTTACTCTCTCTCTCTCTCATTATATGAATAATTCCTTTTTTGTTTATTTATAAAATGGAGATATTGACAAGACCATAGGATGAGAGGGGTATAGTTCCACACAATTCCACTACTAGAACTCTATATCCCACCACCTCCCCCAATAGCCTTCCTATTCTTTATCCCTTTGGGAGTATGGGCCCGGGGTCATTATGGGGTGCAGATGGTGGAAGGTCTGGCTTCTATAACTACTTCCCTGCTGAACATGGGCATTGGCAGGTCGATCCATACTCCCAGCCTGCCTCTCTCTTTCCCTAGTGGGGCAGGGATCTGAGGAGGCAGGATTCCAAGACACATTGGAGGGGTCATCTAGACCCAGGGAAGACAGGTTGGCATCATGGTAGCATCTGGTACCTGGTGGCTGAAAAGAGTTAAGATATAAAGCAGAACAAATTTTTGACTAATCATGAAACTAAAGGCCGGAATATTGCAGATGAAGATTTGGTGGGGGGCGGTCTCCATCTTTTAAAAAGCTAGTAGGTCTATTTTAGGTATAGTCCAAGGGACCCATGAATTTATTAGTTTTTGTCTGATTCTGAGAGCCAACATACAGGTGGACCTAAATTATTGTCTGGGGAGATGGTGTCACAGTTGGAAAAAGTACTAGAAAGCTGGATCAGGGAAGAAAGTAACTCTCAAATATGGTAAAAGTATATAAATATTGTTAACTGTAAAGTCCATCAATTTGATCTGGGTTTGATAGTCAGCAGAGGAGCCTATGTAGCCTCTGTATCCCTTAAGGTCTGAGCTCACATTCTGTGATCACAGCTAGGAACATTCCAGGCTGCACTAATTTCAGGACCCATCTTCCTTGGGTGGTAGGTAGAGTATGTTGTCCAACCTCCCTTCAGAGAATGGAACATTCCCTACCATTGTTGATTCACATTGAGGGTCAGATCCTGTAGGGACCCACAAAAGGGTCCATTACGTTGTTCTTGATGGAGATGATCAGTGACTGTGGAGAGAGGGATCTGTTAGAGGTCTAGGCCCATCATATCTGTGTGGGAACCCTCGGACTACCTCTCTAGGACCCCAGATGATGAGGTGGCCTGGTAGTTACCAAAGAGTCATCTTAAAAGTATTCTGTCTCGAGTATGGATCAACCTTCCAATGCCCATGTTCAGCAGAAAAGCAATTACAGAAGCCAGACCTTCCACTTTCTGCACCCCATAATTTACCTTGGTCCATGCTCCTAGAGGGATAAAGAAGAGGAAAGCTATCAGAGGAAGGGATGGGATATAGAGTTCTGATGCTGGGAAATGTGTGAAGTTATACCCCTCTTATCCTATGATTTTTGTCAGTGTTTCCTTTTTATAAAAAAAAAAATAATTTTTAAGCATGCCAGTCTCTTGCCCTTATTCAGCTACTGGTGGAAATGTAAATTGTTCCAACCTCTGTGAATAACAGTCTGGAGAACCTCACAAGGCTAGAGATAGACCTCCCATATAATAAGTAATTCCTCTCCTAGGGATATATACTAAGGACTCCATAATACCCAACCAAAAGATTTGTGTACACCTATGTTCATAGTAGCACAATTCATAATAGCTAGAATAATTCCTTTTTTAAGTGCATCTGTAATTTTTGAAGGAAAAGATTGAGTGTCTACATCTAGGAAGAATGTCCAAGCTCATGAAAATTACACCTTTTCTCTCTAAACAATTCTTCTCAACTGCAGTGTGAATATGAAGTGACTTCACTTCCTTTAATAGAGCTGCACAGACAGGTAGATCTGGGAGGGGCCTGAGATTTGCAAGCTGCTAAATTCCTGGCTGAAGTTGTATTGGTGCTGCCCACCAACCTTGAAAAGCAAGGAATAGCAGAGCACAGATATAATTGTTAAGTGCTCTAGTAGCTACTTAAAATTTTAAAAGGAACAGATGGAAATAATTTAGAAATATGCATATAAAAGGTATTTTGGGGGTCAGGTTGTGCACACCTAGTTAAGTGCACATATCAATATACTCAAGGACCACCTGCAGGGGGACACTTCATGAACATGAAGGTCTGCAAGTTTCTGTCTTTCTCTCCCCTCTCTACCTCCTCCCTTCTCTGTCAATTTCTGCCCAATTCAATAAAACAGGAGGGGAAAAAAAAAAGGAAATACTGACCTTCAGGATCGATGTATTTGTAGTGCCAGCACTGAGTCCCAGCAATAACTCTGGTAGCAATGTAAAAAAGAAAAAGTAGGGGACCTAGTGGTGGCATACCGGGTTAAGCATACAGGGTAGTATAGTGCAGGCACTGAGCCCCAGCAATAACCCTGGAGGCATATATATAAAAGACAGATAAGAACATAAAATGCCCATTATTAAGTGAAAGAAGACATTATAAGAAGGTTATATACTGTTTTGTTTTAGCCTGAAATTCCAATGTTACCCCAATAATATTAAACATTTTCCTTAAAGAATAAAATACAGAAAGCACATAGATTATAAAGTTATAGGTCAATACATACTCACAAAGTAAATGCAGCCATACATCATGCATGAAGATCAAGAAATAGCATAGTCTCCACCTAAAAGTTCCCCCATGTCTCACTCAGTCACTTTACTATCCTCGCTCCCAAAGGAACCCACTATCCTGACTTCAGACAGTATAAATAAATCCTGCTTTTTTCCAACTTTTCATAAATAAAAACACACCGCGTGTATTCTCTAGTGTTTCGTATCTCCCAGTTACTGTGTATGTCAGATTTATAAATGTTACTTTGGGAAAGGGGCAAAAGAAGGTATAATGATTAAAATACACAGGGTCTTGGAACTCACCTAAGGACTGAATTTCAAGTCATACTGAAAGCCAGCATATTTTTGGAGCAGCAAGATGACACACTGACTTAAATTCTAAATGGTCATTCTGGAGTGGAGGAGATATCACAATGGATAAGCAAAGAAACTTTCATGCCTGAGGCTTTGAAGTCCAAGGTTTAATCCCCCGTATCACCATAAACCAGAATAGATTAGTGCTCTGGTAATAAATAAATATATAAATAAATAAATATGTGATTCAGTAGGTGGCACAGTGGATAAGGCATTGGACTCTCAAGCATGAGGCCTGAGTTCAATCTCCAGCAACACATATTCTATAGTGATATCTAGTTCTCCTTCTTTTATTTTTTTTAATTTTTTATTATCTTTATTTATTTATTTATTGGATACAAACAGCCAGAAATCAAGAGGGAGAGGGGGGATAGAGAGAAAGAGAGACAGAAAGACACCTGCAGCACTGCTTCACCACATGTGAAGCTTTCATCCTGCAAGTGGGGACTGGGGACTTGAACCTGGGTCCTCACACATTGTAACATGTACACTCAACCAGGTGTGCCACCACCTGGCCCCATCTAGTTCTTTTTCTCTCTCCTCCTATATTGCTCACTAATACATAAGTAACATTGGGAGTCAGGCAGTATGGCAGCAGGTTAAGAACAGGTGGCTCAAAGCACAAGGACCAGCATAAGGATCCCTGTTCCAGACCCCGGCTTCCCGCTACAGGGGAGTCGCTTCACAAATGGTTAAGCAGGTCTTTAGGTGTCTGTCTTCCTACCCCCCTCTCTGTCTTCCGCTCCTCTTTCCATTTCTCTGTGTCCTATCTAACAACGATGACAACAATAAAGAAAAAAGAAAAAATAATAACCCAACCATATGCTGCTTGCAAGAATCCCATCTGTCACAACAAGATAAACACAGACTTAAAGTGAAAGGATGGAAAACTATCATACAGGCTAATGGTCCACAAAAAAGGGCAGGAACAGCCATTCTCATCTCAGACATGATAGATTTTATATTAAATAAAGTAATAAAAGATAGGCAAGGACATTACATAATGATTAGAGGATCAATCAGCCAAGAAGACTTAACAATTATTAACATCTATGCACCCAACGAGGGACCATCTAAATACATTAAGCATCTACTGAAAGAATTTCAAAAATACATCAATAGTAATACAATAATAGTGGGAGACTTCAATACCCCACTCTCACACTTAGACAGATCAACAAAGCAGAGAACCAATAAAGATACAAGAGAATTGAATGAAGAGATTGACAGACTAGACCTCTTGGACATTTTCAGACTCCTCCACCCCAAAAAACTGGAATACACCTTCTTTTCAAATCCACATAACACATACTCAAGGATAGACCACATGTTAGGCCACAAAGACAGCATCAATAAATTCAAGATCATTGAAATCATCTCAAGTATCTTCTCAGACCACAGTGGAGTAAAACTAACATTTAACAACAAATGGAAAATTATTAAAAGACATAAAATTTGGAAACTAAACAACATGCTGCTTAAGAACCACTGGGTCAGAGACTCACTCAAACAGGAAATTCAAATGTTCCTGGAAACTAATGAAAATGAAGACACAACCTATCAAAATATTTGGGACACAGCTAAAGCAGTACTGAGAGGGAAACTTATAGCCATACAATCACATATTAAACACCAAGAAGAAGCCCAAATGAAGGACCTTACTGCACACCTCAAGGACTTAGAGGAAGAGGAACAAAGGAACCCTAAAGCAACCAGAAGGACAGAAATCACTACAGTTAGAGCAGAAATAAACCACATCGAAAATAAAAGAACCATACAAAAGACCAATGAAGCCAAATGTTGGTACTTTGAAAGATTAAACAAAATTGACAAACCCCTAGCCAGACTCACCAAACAAAAAAGAGAGAAGACTCAAATTAATAGAATTGTAAACGATGCAGGAGATATCACAACCGACACTGCAGAAATCCAGAGAATCCTGCGAAACTTCTATAAAGAACTATATGCCACCACGCTAGAGAATCTGGAAGAAATGGAACAATTCCTAGAAACCTATGCACTTCCAAAACTGAACCAAGAAGAACTACAAAATCTAAATGCACCAATCACAGACAAAGAAATTGAAACCGTTACTAAGAATCTCCCCAACAACAAAAGTCCTGGACCAGATGGCTTCACAAACGAATTCTACAAAACTTTCAGGAAACAGTTAATACCCATACTTCTTAAGCTATTCCATAAGATTGAAGAAACAGGAATACTCCCTTCCACCTTTTATGAAGCCAACATCACCCTGATACCAAAAGCTGATAGGGACAGAACAAAAAAGGAAAACTACAGACCAATATCTCTGATGAACATAGATGCCAAAATATTAAACAAGATCTTGGCCAACCGGATACAGCAATACATCAAAAAAATTGTTCATCATGACCAAGTGGGATTCATCCCAGGAATGCAAGGCTGGTTCAACATCCGTAAGTCAATCAATGTCATTCACCACATCAATAAAAGCAAAGCCAAAAACCACATGATTATCTCAATAGATGCAGAGAAAGCCTTTGACAAAATCCAACACCCATTCATGCTCAAAACTCTACAAAAAATGGGAATAGATGGGAAATTCCTCAAGATAGTGGAGTCTATATATAGCAAATCTACAGCCAACATCATACTCAATGGACAGAAGCTGAAAGCATTCCCCCTCAGATCGGGGACTAGACAGGGCTGTCACTGTTAATCTTCAACATAGTATTGGAAGTTCTTGCCATAGCAATCAGGCAAGAGAAAGAAATCAAAGGGATACAGATTGGAAGGGAAGAAGTCAAGCTCTCACTATTTGCAGATGATATGATAGTATACATAGAAAGACCTAAAGTATCCAGTAGAAAATTACTGGAAGTTATTAGGCAATATAGCAAGGTATCAGGCTACAAAATCAATGTACAAAAATCAGTGGCATTTCTTTATGCAAACACTAAATCTGAAGAAGAAGACATCCAGAAATCACTACCATTTACTGTTTCAGCAAAATCAATCAAATAGCTAGGGTGGTCCAGGAGGTGGCGCAGTGGCGAAGGCACTAGAATCTCAAGCATGAGGTCCTGAGTTCAATCCCTGGCAGCACATGTACCAGAGTGATGTCTGGTTCTTTCTCTCTCTCCCCTATCTTTCTCATAAATAAATAAAATCTTTAAAAAAAAAATACCTAGGAATAAAGTTGACCAAAGAAGTGAAAGACTTGTATACTGAAAATTATGAGTCGCTACTCAAGGAGATAGAAACTGATACCAAGAAATGGAAAGATATCCAATGCTCATGGATTGGAAGAATAAATATCATCAAAATGAATATTCTCCCCAGAGCCACATACAAATTTAATGCAATACCCATCAAAGTTCCACCAAGCTTCTTTAAGAGAATAGAACAAACACTACAATCATTTATCTGGAACCTGAAAACAGCTAGAATTGCCAAAACCATCTTAAGGAAAAGAGACAGAAATGGAGGCATCACACTCCCAGACCTTAAACTATATTATAAAGCCATCATCATCAAAACAGCATGGTACTGGAACAAAAATAGGCACACAGACCAGTGGAACAGAATTGAAAGCCCAGAAGTAAATCCCAACACCTATGGGCATCTAATCTTTGATAAGAGGGCCCAAAGGATTAAATGGAAAAAGGAGGCTCTCTTCAATAAATGGTGCTGGGAAAACTGGGTTGTAACATGCAGAAGAATGAAATTGAACCACTTTATCTCACCAGAAACAAAAATCAACTCCAAGTGGATCAAAGACCTAGATGTCAGACCAGAAACAATCAAATACTTAGAGGAAAACATTGGTAAAACACTTTCCCACCTACACCTCAAGGACATCTTTGATGAAATAAACCCAATTGCAAGGAAGACTAAAGCAGAAACAAACCAATGGGACTACATCAAATTGAAAAGCTTCTGCATATCCAAAGAAACTATTAAACAAACACAGAGACCCCTCACAGAATGGGAGAAGATCTTCACACGCCAGACATCAGACAAGAAACTAATCACCAAAATATATAAAGAGCTCAGCAAACTTAGCACCAAAAAAGCAAATGACCCCATCCAAAAATGGGCAGAGGAAATGAACAAAACATTCACCTCAGAGGAGATCCAAAAGGCTAACAAACATATGAAAAACTGCTCTAGGTCACTGATTGTCAGAGAAATGGAAATTAAGACAACACTAAGATACCACCTCACTCCTGTAAGAATGGCATACATCCAAAAGGACAGCAGCAACAAATGCTGGAGAGGCTGTGGGGACAGAGGAACTCTTTTACATTGCTGGTGGGAATATAAATTGGTACAGCCTCTGTGGAGAGCTGTCTGGAAAACTCTCAGAAGGATAGACATGGACCTTCCATATGATCCAGTAATTCCTCTCCTGGGATTATACCCCAAGGACTCCATAACACCCAACCAAAAAGAGGTGTGTACTGCTATGTTCATAGCAGCACAATTCATAATAGCTAAAACCTGGAAGCAACCCAGGTGCCCAACAACAGATGAGTGGCTGAGAAAGCTGTGGTATATATACACAATGGAATACTGTGCAGCTATCAAAAACAATGAACCCACCTTCTCTGATCCATCTTGGACAGAGCTAGAAGGAATTATGTTAAGTGAACTAAGTCAGAAAGATAAAGATGAGTATGGGATGATCCCACTCAACAACAGAAGCTGACTAAGAAGATCTGAAAGGGAAACTAAAAGCAGGACCTGATCAAATTGTAAGTAGGGCACCAAAGTAAAAACCCAGTGATGAGGGGTAGACATGCAGCTTCCTGGGCCAGTGGGGGGTGGGAGTGGGCGGGAGGGATGGGTCACAGTCCTTTGGTGGTGGGAATGGTGTTTATGTACACTCCTAGCAAAATGTAGACATATAAATCAGTAGTTAATTAATATGAGAGGGGGGAAATCAATTGTATGTCTCAAAGTTTCTCAAAAGACAAACTGAATCTTTTTAATATATAGGCTATGTATTTGATATGCGGACTCTCTCAAAAGCCTAGACCAAGTAGATTAGAAGCATCCAATAGCACAGCTATATACAAGATACTGGATACTGTACAGCAAACGATAACAAAGGGACTTTTCAAAGTTAACCCAATTAACAAATAAAGTGATGATAATATTAACTATCGATTGTCTTTTTGAACCCTAAGACAGCAGGAACCTCACATCTCCACTATAGAGCCCCTACTTCCCCCAGTCCTGGAACCCTTGGATAGGGCCCACTTTCCCGTATGCATCTCCCAATCCAAACTAAATAATATTGCATCCGCCGATCACAACCTAACCAACGCAACGATTGCCACCTCAACATGCTTCACCTCAGACTGTATCCAGAGACTTCACGTGTGGAATGACAACCCTTCAGCTTCATTTCTCGGGTGAGACCTTTCCTTTTATAGTACACTCTAATTTCATCTCAGGTAGTTCACTTTCTAACAAAGTTCCATAACCTAGATATACACCAGTTTCTGTGAGAGAGAGCTTATGTGCACACGTATCTATAAACTACTGCAAAATATATACCTGAAAGCAGAAGTACACTAGAGTTTGTAGTGAGTACCTCCCTAACACTTCCTCTCCACTATTCCAAGCTTGGGATCCATGATTGCTCAACAAATTGTTTGGCTTCCTATGTTAACTCTCTTTTCAATCACCAGGTTCCAGATGCCACCAGGATGCTGGCCAGGCTTCCCTGGATTGAAGACCCCACCAATGTGTCCTGGAGCTCAGCTTCCCCAGAGTCACACCTTACTAGGGAAAGAGAAAGGCAGACTGGGAGTATGGACCGACCAGTCAACGCCCATGTTCAGCGGAGAAGCAATTACAGAAGCCAGACCTTCTACCTTCTGCAACCCTCAATGACCCTGGGTCCATGCTCCCAGAGGGCTAGAGAATGGGAAAGCTATCATGGGAGGGGGTGGGTTATGGAGATTGGGTGGTGGGAATTGTGTGGAGTTGTACCCCTCCTACCTCATGTTTTTGTTCATTAATCCTTTCTTAAATAAAAAATTTTAAAAAAAAAGAAAAAAGAAAAAATAGTAATAAATAAATAGAATCTTTAAATGGTCATTCTAGTTAGAGTATTGAGAATATCCAGTAGGGGTCCTTTGATGAACACATAAGGTTAAAAGGAGGTGTTTACTATAATCCATAATAAGTGAGAGAAACTTACACCAGTGTAAACAGAGGGAAATGACCTGCTTCTATATCTCTTTTATAGGTAGAAACACTCTCCCGGGTCAACTAGGCATACCAAAGGAGATCACCTGGGACCATAACAAGACAAGACTACAATGACTTGAGGATCCCACCAAATCACCAGGGAGCACAAATACATGTGGCTGGAGGACAGAGAGGAGCCTAAGGAGAGATTAAGTGGCTGCTAACAGTCCAGCAGTTTACCAGATGAGACACCACCTCCAGTCTGTTTCAGCAACAAAAAGACAACTGAAGGGAGAAGAGGTCTCCCCTAAGACTCACCAAATGCAAATGTGAGTCTCCATAGCTACTGCCTTCAGAATCTGAAACGGGCAGGCAGGCCTTGTGCTGACACCAGGGGACAGATAGCTAACTAGGAAACTCAGAAGAAGATCTATACCTCAGTGGCCTAGCAGTGGGAATGTGAGAGTCTCTTTGCATAGTCACTGGATTATCTCTGCCCCACCCTGCTTTATCACTTGGTCAGGAGTCAGTGACTAAGCTAATAATCCTAATTATAGTTTAAAAGCCCTCAGGCTCCCATAGCCTACAGGGAAGAAAAAGAACAGACGAGGCATTTAAGGTACTGTGCTCCAACTCAGAGATAAAAATAATATTGAAACAACAGTCAGTTTCCACAACTGTGAACCCTTTAAGTAACGTACTTAGAAACAAGTCAATCCAGGCAAGAGTGATCAGTAATTTGAAAAGTACTGAAACAGAGACCTCATAACATACTATATAGAATGGTTAAACCAGCAAGAAGAAATATTGGACAAATGAACCATGACAAGACTCCAGCTAAAAGCCCCCCAAAAGTTAAAGCACAAAATAATGAAGTCAACATCCAAACACTAGTAAAGGAAATAATCACAGGAGTGAGTAAAGAGTTTGAAAGAATTGTAATCAGAAATGCAGAAACAACAAATGAGACTCTGAAAGAAAACACTAATTATCTCAAGGTTCTTAGAGAGCTGAAAGTTGAAATAGCTAAGCTAAGAACACAACTAGCTGAAAAAGCTAAAACAGTATCAGAACAGGGTAACAAAATAGATGAACTCCAGAAAACAGTACAGGGGAGAGAGAATAGAATCAATGAGGCTGAAGACAGAATTAGTAAGATCAAGGATGAATTAGATACAACTAAAAAGAAAGTAAAAGATCTAAAAAAGAGATTAAGAGATTCTGAAAATAACAACAGAGACCTATGGGACTACTTCAAAAGAAATAATATATGCATTATTGGCTTACCAGAGGAAGAAAGTAAGGGAGGGGAAGAAAACATTCTCCAGGATATAATAGCTGAGAATGTATCTAGTCTAGACAACATCAAAGACATAAAGGTTCAAGAAGCCCAGAAGGTTTCAAACAGAATAAACCCAGACTTAAAGACAACAAGACACATCATATTTAGATGGAAAGGAATAAGGATAAAGAAAGGATCCTGAAGGCTTCAAGAGAAAAACAAAGAGTCACCTACAGAGGAAAATCCATAAGATTAGCAGCAGACTTCTCCATACAAACACTACAGGCCAGAAGTGTATGGCAAAATATCTATCAAGTGATCAGTGAGAAAGCCTTTCAACCAAGACTACTGTATCCTGCTAGATTGACATTCAGACTAGATGGAGGCTTAAAAAAGATTCTCAGACAAGCAACAGATGAAAGAATCAACTATCATTAAACCTGCCCTGAAAGAAGTTCTGAAATTTCTCCTATAAACAGTCAGACATAAATATGTCATCTATCAGAACAATCTAAAAATCTATAAGAATGGCATTTAAATATCTTCAGTTCTTAATATCAATAAATGTAAATGGCTTTATTTAACCTATTAAAAGGTACAAAGTAGGAAGATGGGTCAGAAAACATAACCCAACAATATGCTGTCTACAGGAAACCTACCTAACTCAAGAAGACAAACACAGACTCAAAGTGAAAGGATGGAAAACTATCATACAGGCCAATGGCCCACAAAAAAGGGCAGGAATGGCTATTCTCATATCTGACATGATAGACATTAAAATAAATAAAATTTAAAAATATAGGGATGGACATTACTTAATGCTCAGAGAATCAGTCAGTCAAGAGGACCTAGTAATTATTAACAAGTATGCACCCAATGAGAAGCCATCTAACTATATCAAACACCTACTGAAAGAGTTACAGCAATACATTAACAGCAACATAGTAATTGTAGGGGACTTCAACACCTGGCTGTCTCAACTTGACAGATCATCCATGCAGAAAATCAATAAAGAAATGAGGGAGCTAAATGAGGAGATAGATAAACTAGAACTATTGGACATTTTCAGAGTCATTCATTCCATGAAACTGGAATACACATTTTACTCAAGTCCACATGGGTCATTCTCAAGGACAGACCATATGTTAGGCCACAAAGACAGCATCAGCAAATTCAAGAACACTGATATCATCCCAAGCATCTTCTCAGACCACAGTGGAATTAAACTAACACTTAACAATCAACAAAAGCTTAGTAATAGTCCCAAAATGTGGAAGCTCAACAGTATACTCCTTAACAACTATTGGGTCAAAGAGGAAAGTAAGGAAGAAATCAAAATGTTTTGAGTGTTCAATGAAAATGCAGACACAAGCTATCAAAATATTTGTGACACAGCTAAAGCAGTACTGAGAGAGATGTACATAGCCATACAAGCACACATTAGGAAACAAGAAAAAACACAAATAAACAGTCTGATTGGACATCTTAAAAACCTTGAAGAAGAGCAAAGGAATCCTAAAGCAACCAGAAGGACAGAAATAACTAAACTCAGGGCAGAAATCAATAACATTGAAAATAAGAAAAGCATACAAAAGATCAACAAAAGTAAATGTTGGTTCTTTGAAAGAGTGAACAAAATCTACAAAACTTTAGCCAGGCTCACAAAACAAAAAAGGGAGAAGACCCAAATAAATCAGATCATAAATGAAAGAGAAGATATCACAACAGACACCGCAGAAATTCAACATATCATATGTGGCTCCTATGAACAACTATATGCCACCAAGCTAGAGAACCTGGAAGAAATGGACAATTTTCTAGATACCTTCAAATTTCCAAAACTAAGTAAGGAGGAACTAGATAACATAAACAGGCTCATCACAGCTAAGGAAATTGAAACAGTTATCAAAAACCTTCCCAAGAATAAAAGTACTGGACCAGATGGTTTTACAAATGAACTCTACAAAACATTCAAAGAAAAACTAATACCTCTACTTTTAAAAGTCTTCCAGAAGATTAAAGACACTGGAATACTCTCTTCCAGCTTCTATGAAGCCAACATCACTTTGATACCAAAAGCAGACAGGTGCACAACCAAAAAAGAAAACTACAGACCAATATCTCTGATGAACATAGATGCTAAAATATTGAACAAAATTCTAGCCAACTGGAATTATATAAAATTAAAAAGACATGATCAAGTAGGGTTTATCCCAGGGATACAAGGTTGGTTTAATATACGTAAATCAATCAATGTGATCCACCACATCAATAAACACAAGACCAAAAACTACATGTACATATCAGTAGATGCAGAGAAAGCCTTTGACAAAATACAACATCCCTTTATGATCAAAACACTACAAAAAACTGGAATAGATGAAAAATCCTGAAGATAGTGGAGTCTATATATAGCAACCCTATAGCCAACATCATACTCAGTGGTGAACAACTGGAAGCATTTCCCCTCAGATCAGGTACTAGACAGGGCTGCCCACTATCACCATTACTATTCAACATAGTGTTGGAAGTTCTTGCCATAGCAATCATGCAGGAGCAAGGAATTAAAGGCATACAGATTGGAAGAGAAGAAGTCAAACTCTCCCTATTTGCAGATAACATGATAGTATACATAGAAAAACCTAAAGAATCCAGCAAGAAGCTTTTGAAATCATCAGGCAATACAGTAATGTGTCAGGCTATAAAATTAACATTCAAAAGTTAGTGGCATTCCTCTATGCAAACACTAAATTAGAAGAAGTTGAAATCCAGAAATCAATTCCTTTTACTATAGCAACAAAACAATAAAATATCTAGGAATAAACCTAACCAAAGAAGTTAAAGACTTGTATACTGAAAATTATGAGTCACTACTCAAGGAAATTGAAAAAGACACAAAGAAGTGGAAAGATATTCCATGGTCATGGGTTGGAAGAATTAACATCATCAAAATGAATATACGACCCAGAGCCATATACAAATTTAAAGCTATCCCCATCAAGATCCCAACCACATTTTTTAGGAGAATAGAACAAATGCTACAAATGTTTATCTGGAACCAGAAAAGACCCAGAATTGCCAAAACAATCTTGAGAAGAAAGAACAGAACCGGAGGCATCACACTCCCAGATCTCAAATTGTGTAATATGGCCATTGTCATCAAAGCTGCTTGGTAATGTAACGTGAATAGACACACTGAACAGTGGAATAGAATTGAGAGCCCAGAAGTAAGCCTCCACACCTATGGACATCTAATCTTTGACAAAGGTGCCCAGACTATTAAATGGGGAAAGCAGAGTCTCTTCAACAAATGGTGTTGGAAAAAAAAAGACGAGAGTTTAATAACCAAAATATATAAATATATAGCCAAACTCAACAACAAGGAAACAAATAACCCCATCCAAAAATTTGGAGAGGACATGGACAGAATACTCACCACAGAAGAGATTCAAAAGGCTGAGAAACATATGAAAAAATGCTCCAAGTCTCTGATTGTCAGAGAAATGCAAATAGTGACAACAATGAGATACCATTTCACTTCTGTGAGAATGCCATATGTCAGAAAAGGTAACAGCTACAAATTCTGGAGAGGTTGAGGGGTCAAAGGAACCTTCCTGCACTGTTGTTGGGAATGTCAATTGGTCCAACCTCTGTGGAGAACAGTCTGGAGAACTCTCAGAAGGCTAGAAATGGACCTACCCTATGACCCTGCAATTCCTCTCCTGGGGATATATCCTAAGGAATCCAACGCACCCATCCAAAAAGATCTGTGTACACATATGTTCTTAGCAGCACAATTTGTAATAGGCAAAACCTGGAAGCAACCCAGGTGTCCAACAACAGATGAGTGGTTGAGTAAGTTGTGGTATATATACATAATGGAATACTATTCAGCTGTAAAAAATGGTGACTTCAGCATTTTCAGCCAATCTTGGATGGACCTTGAAAAAAATCACGTTAAATGAAATAAGTCAGAAACAGATGGATGAATATGGGATGATATTATCTTCAGGCAGAACTTGAAAAACAAGATCAGAAGAGAAAACACAAGTAGAACCAGAACTGGAATTGCCGTATTACAACAAAATAAAAGATTCTGGTGTGGGTGGTGGGGGGGAGAATACAGGTCCAAAAAGGATGACAGAGGACCTATTGGGGGTTGTATTGTTATATGGAAAACTGGGGACTGTTCTACATGTACAAACTATTGTATTTACTTTTTAATGTAAAACATTAATTCCCCAATAAAGAAATTTAAATAAATAAATAAATAATAAGGGTAGAAACAGCAAGTTTACTGGTGGATTGATGGTCTGCATGAGAAAATGAGAAGTGGCAATAATAACTAAACTTTCTGATCTGAGTAAGTGGTAAACAGAACTGCCATCCTGTGAGATGGGGAAAGCTGCAGAGAAGCTTATTTTGGTCAGAGTGTGAAAAGACAACTCATGTCAAATCTGAGATGTCCAGTCATCATCCAAGTGGAAACATCTCTTAGAAAGTTAAATGAAGTTCCAGGGGGAAGTCAGAGCAAAGATACCAACTTGAAAGGCATCAGACTGTAGATGGTATTTAATTCAGTCTCTATCTGAGACCACCAGGGAAGAAGATAAAAAGAAGACAACTCTAAGACTGGAATTTCATTTCAGCAAGGGAGAACACATACCACAAGGATCAATCCATGAGTGTACTAAGAGGGTGTTAGAAATTAAAATTTAATGGAAGAGGTGCATACATTATATTTTGAATGCTACAGAACATTGCTGGAAGGAATTAAGGACCCAAATTGTTAGAAAGGAATTCCATGTTCATGGATTGGAAAACTCAATTTTGTTAAGAGGGAAGTGCCTCCTAAATTCATTCCCTAGTCCACAAAATAACTTTTAACATTTCTTTTTTTTCTTTCTTTATTTATAAAAAGGAAACATTGACTAAACCATAGGATAAGAGGGGTACAACTCCACACAATTCCCACCACCAGAACTCTGTGTCCCATCCCCTCCCCTGATAGCTTTCTTATTCTTTATCCCTCTGGGAGTATGAACCCAAAGTCATTGTGGGATACAGAAGGTGGAAGGTCTGGCTTCTGTAATTGCTTCCCCGCTGAACATGGGCATTGACAGGTCGATCCATACTCCCAGTCTGCCTCTCTCTTTCCCTAGTAGGGTGGGGCTCTGGGGAAGTGGAGCTCTAGGACACATTGGTGAGGTTGTCTGTCCAGGGAAGTCTGGTTGGCATTCTGCTAGCTTCTACTGCCTAGTCTGCAAAAGTCTATAATCTGATCTTAAAATTCATATGAAACTGAATAGTCTAAGCAATGTCAAAAACAAGAACAAACTTAGAGAATTCACATTTCTCAATTCCAAATTTACTACAAAGCTACAGAATCAAGATGGTAAGATACTGGCATAAAAATAGGCATATAAGACAATGGAATGGAACTGAGAACCCAAAAATAATCCCCCATAATAATAGTTATGCATCTATAATCAACTGATTTCAATAGGCATGCCAAGGCAACTAAGTGAGGAGACAGAGTTTCCCTTTTAATAAAGGTTTAAGGAACAACTGGATAGGTCACACAGGCTTCTGTGCTAAAAATGAATATGTACGGGCCATAGGTCAGATCAATGGGATAAATAGTCAATGGTATTTATATACTCGTGTTTGGGAGCTACTATCTGCCTTAATCCAGTTTTCTAGCCCTATTCTAAACTCTGACACCATCTGTTTGATATTTTTAGTCCACCAGCATGTTAGCTATCAAGCTCAGGCAAAAATTACTAAAATCATGGGCCCCTTGGAACATACATAAAATAGACTTCCTAGCTTCTTCTCACACGAAGACCCCTAATTTCATCTGCTCTATTCCTACCTTTGGGTTACTATTTATTAAACATTTTTTTCCTGCTTTATATCTTACTGCTTTTCAGCCACCAAGTTGCAGACACTATTAGGATTCCATTTTGACATCCCTAGGCTGACGACTTCACCAATGTGTCCCAAAGTCACATTTCTCCAGAGCTCTACCCAAGTAGGGAAAGATAGAAACAGGCTGGGGGTATGGATCCACCTGCCAATGTCCATGCCCAGCAGAGAAGCCATTAAAGAAGCTATACTTTCCACCTTCTGCACCCCATAAAGAATTTAGATTCGGGGATCAGGCAGTAGCACAGCAAGTTAAGCGCACATGGCGCAAAGCGCAAGGACCAGCTTAAGGATCCCAGTTCAAGCCCCTGGCTCCCCACCTGCAGAGGAGTTGCTTCGCAGGCGGTGAAGCAGGTCTGCAGGTGTCTGTCTTTCTTTCCCCCCTCTGTCTTCCCCTCCTCTCTCCATTTCTCTCTGGCCTATCCAGCAACGAACGACATCAACAACAACAATAATAACCACAACAACGCTACAACAACAAGGGCAACAAAAGGGGGGAAATGGCCTCCAGGAGCAGTGGATTCATGGTGCAGGCACTGAGCCCAGCAATAACCCTGGAGGCAAAAAAAAAAAAAAGAATTTAGATTCATACTCCAGAGATAAAGAATAGGAAAGTTTTCAGTGGAGGGAATGGGACATGAAACTCTGGTGGTGAAAACTGTTATCTTATAATCTTGTGAATCATTATTAAATAAATAATGAAAATTTTCAAATAAATAATAATATACTTGAGCCAATAAAGAATTAGCTCAAATAAGATAAAAATGTAAGAAACAGAACATTAAATTTTTATTGGATATAGACTGCCAGAAATTGAAATGGAAGGTGGGAATGGGGAAAGAGACAGAGAGACACCTGAAGACCTGCTTCACCATTTGTGAAGCTTTCCCCCTGCAGATGGGGACCGGTGACTTAAACTTGGGTCCTTGCACACTGTAATGTGTATACTTAACCAGGTGTGCCACCACCTGGCCCCCCAAAACACTAAATTTTTAGAAGAAAACATACACTTAAATCTTCATAACTTTTGATTAGGCTACAGATGAGAATCTTTTCTTTTGTCAAGGGCCATTTGGATATTCATAACATTATTCATGGACCATCAACTTAAAAAATGAGCACTTAATGTTACTATGACAAAAAGCTCTCAGATGTATTGAATTTTAAGTCCACTGCCTCAACAAGACCAAAACAAATGACTTAATGGAACCGTATGTAGCCCACAGATTGGACATTCCCCACCCCCTGGATTTGGTAATAGATCTACTAAGCATGACATTTGAAGTACAAGCAAACAAAGAAAACACAAGTAAATTAGATTTCACCGGCTGGGTGATGATGCACCTGACTGAGTGCATGCATTACAGTGCACAAGGACTCAGGTTCAAGCCCCCAACTCCAGGGGTGTGCAACATTGCAGATGTCTCTCTCCCTCTCTATCTCCCTACTCCCTCTCAGTTTCTCACTATCTCTATCCAAAATAGACAAATGTTTAAAGAACAAAAAAATTGGATTTCGTCAAAATTAAAAGCATCCATATTTCCAAGGGTACTCTCAAGAAAGTTACTAAGACAATAATACATAAACAAAAACAACATTATCCATTAATACCTGCCCATTTCTTCCCAAACCTGCAGTCCTGTATTACTGCTACTATATTTTTTTGTCTCTTTGAATTGGCCTACTCAGGAAATTTCACACAAATGGAACCTCACAATTGAGGCTTTGGCTCAGTGACTTGATGAAGGGTCTAAAGAACAGATATTTGCTTGCTGTCAGAAAGTGGGCAATTCTGTGGTTGGGTATCTTGGTCTATGTAACCTGAAGAGAGACTGGAGCAGAGACAAAACTAATGTCGGGAAAGAAACATTAGTCATTATATCTTAGCCAGGCTTAGGGATGTTTGGAATTATGTGGATGGCCTGATGAACTTTTGTCTGCACTTAGATAAAATTGTGGAGTGGTCTTGTTTTGTGTCATATTATTCCATTAGCAGAGCAGTTCTGTCTGATGGTGGTACTTAGTACATTGTTTATGTACAACAAGAGAGCACAGCCCAGCCAGGAGGGCCCAGGCACCTCCTAGAAATACCAATTCTAATTGGGCCAGGCCAGAGCCCAGATGTCAAGGGTTGTCTTCCTTTCTCGGGAACAATGGGTGTTTAAAAATAAATCTGGAGTTTAATAACTGCAGTTTCCAGTATTTAGATGCCTGAAATATCAAAAGTCTGAGAGGAAAAGAGATGCATTTGTACAATGTAAAGAGAACTAAGTGGGTGATCTCCACTGTCTCCAAGATAAACATACCACATGAGCACTTAGTCACCGTATCAGAGCCACCCTGCCCACACACACAAAGTGGTTACAGAAAAAAAAATAAAAGGGTTCATAGAGACAACGCATGAGTAGGTCATATACCTTGCTATGTGTATGGCCTAAATCCAAACTCCAGTACGACATGAGAGAGCCACATCGATGGGGGAAGTGCTGGTGTTATGATGTCTCTCCTGCTCCTTTTCTCTCTGTCTCTCTATCTCTTTCTCTGTGTCTCTCAACAAAAAAAGGCAGTCTAACAGTGATGAAGTTGCTTGGGCTCCACAAAAATTCAAAAATACTTTTTTTAAAAAGGGGTTTTACTTTGCCATCGTTGTCTAAAACTGACCACCCTATAGAAACAGAAGTTCTGCAGAATGAATAAATATCCAATATCTCCCTCCAGGATCAAAGTCTTATATTCCAACGTGTCCTATTCAGTAAAAATATCCCCCAAATGGTTATACTTCCAGTGAATATCTTCCCCCTCCTCTGAGAAAGAATGCTAAGAGAAAAGTGAGACTATTGCATAGTTACATAATATTTTGTGTTTTATGGACAGGGAAGAAAAATGAAAAGAGGAAAGGGAGCAAAAAAATGCTTTAAAAGACAGAAACAGTTGGTGAAAGAGAGAAATTAAGAAATACCTATTCCTAATGGTACCAAGTCTAGCCCCTTGCAGCTGGTAACTTGGCATGCCTGCTTCTTACCTGACTGCCAAAACATCTGCAACCTCCACCCCCACCCACAGACACACACTTCTCTTTCCTCTGCCCATGTCATCTCTTACAGCTGTGGAGCCAAATACAATAATAATTCCTGAGCTAGACCCTGCCCCCACTGTTCAGATGAAATAAAAAAAAATGTTGACTGTTGCTTCTCTCAAAGTTAAATTTAATGATGTAGACAACCCTTTATTAGGATATTATATTCATATTAATATCTAAATACAACTTTACTGGTGGTAGATATCTACTTTTTAGATATCTACTTGGAGAAAAATATAGGGAGAGAGAGAAACACACACACACACACACACACCTACAGCACAGCTCATGAGACTTCTCCCCCTGTAGGTGGAGAGTAGGGTCCTCACACATGGTAAAATGAGCACTCTACTGGGTGAGCCACCACTAGGCCGCTCTACACCATATTTTTAATTTAAAAAGCAATTTTACTGGCAGTCAAGATAGGTGAACAAGAAGAATCTGATTACTTCTCCCAGGAACAAGCAAATCTATACCAAAATGAGAGTCAGTTGGCAGAGAAACAGATCTGAAGCTCAGATGAACAAGCTTCCACAGCAAAGGACAAAAAGATGTCACCAGGTAGTGAGAAAACAGAGATACCCTGGCTAAGAAAGAAACCCCACTACGGGACAACAGCGATTAGAATATTCCTACTCATGACCACAGAATGCGAGCTCAGATCTACAGGGATGCAGAGGTCACATAGGCTCCTAAACTGAATATGGGCCCCAGAAATTATCAGCTCAAATCAAAGGGGTTTACAGTCAACAATATTTATACACATTCCCAATATCTGGGAGACACTCTCTTCCCTGATCCAGCTTTCTGGTCCTTTTTCCAGCCATGACATCATCTCTCCAGACAATAACTTGAATCCACCTGCATAAGATGTCAGGCTCAAAAAAAAACTAGTATAGTCATGGGCCTTTTGGAATACAACTAAAATAGGCCTACTAACTATCTACAAAACAGAGATTCCCCTAACTCATAATCTGAACCATTCCAGCCTTTAGGTTCATGATCAGTCAACAACTTGTTTGGCTTTATAGGTTGACTCTTTTTTTTTAGCCACCAGGTTCCAGATGCTACCATGATGCCAACCAGATTCCCTGGACAGACAACCCCACCAATGTGTCCTAGAGCTCTGCTTCCCCAGAGCCCAGCCCCACTAGGGAAAGAGAGAGACAGGCTGGGAGTATGGATCGACCTGTCAAAGCCCATGTTCAGCGGGAAGCAATTACAGAAGCCAAACTTTCCACCTTCTGCATCCCATAATGACCCTGGGCCCATACTCCCAGAGGGATAAAGATTAGGAAAGCTATCAGGGGAGAGGTTAGGATACAGAGTTCTTGTGGTGGGAATTGTGTGGAGTTGTACCCTTCTTATCCTATGTTTTTTGTCAGTGTTTACTTTTTATAAATAAAAATTTAAAAAAAGAAAAAACAATTA
This sequence comes from Erinaceus europaeus, assembly GCF_950295315.1. Classification (NCBI taxonomy): domain Eukaryota; kingdom Metazoa; phylum Chordata; class Mammalia; order Eulipotyphla; family Erinaceidae; genus Erinaceus; species Erinaceus europaeus. The sequence goes on along the minus strand of NC_080164.1, from coordinate 76,109,501 downwards.
AGGTGCAAAACTTTATTCTGGGAAGCAGGGAGATAGGTTGTGCAAAAACCTGTGGCACCTTTGTTCTATTACAGTCCTATACTAGCAGCACTGGAGAATGAGAAGGAAGAAACCATCAACTATAAATAAACAGGCTGGGAGTCTCCAACAAGTGTCATCCTAACAACCTCTGTGACCTTACTTAGCACATTGCTAGTGGATGCCACAGTAACTGATCTTGGGGGCAAATTTGGGAGGAGAATTTCATTTGCTCCTAGCAAGTAGCTGATTTATCTGGGTACTGAGAGATATTTATCTAGTGTTAACTTCTGGTAGTCTAATAGAACTAATCTTTGCCAGACCTTACCTGATTTCTAGAAAGTAAACTACAGCCTTACAGCCAGCAAACACCTGTAGACTGCCCAAAGATAGCCAGATAGCAAGCCACTGCTTTCTGTGCTCCCTGTCAGTCCCTGAGAGTGCATTTAGTGACCATCTGGGACAGAGGCCTCAGCCTCCTTTCAGATATGAAGCTGTCCTACAGTAGCTTAGTGACTTCCAGACATGTGTGGAACTGATCCCCTGGTCACTTGAGATCTACTATACACAGAACTCTGGCCTTCACAGAGTATCAAATAGAATCAGACTTTAAAAAAAAAGGGGGGGGGGGAGTCAGGTGGTAGCTCAACAGATTAAGCACACGTGGTGCAAAGCACAAGGACCAGCTGAAGAATCCCGGTTTGAACCCCTGACTCCCCTGTATAAGGGAGTCACTTCACAGGCGGTGAAGCAGGTCAGCAGGTGTCTATCTTTCTCTCCCCCTCTCTGCCTTCCCCTTCTATCTCCATTTCTCTCAGTCCTATCTAACAATGACATCAATGACAACAACAATAATAACTACAAAAAGAAAAAAAAACAAGGGCAACAAAAGGAAAAATAAATAAATAAATATAAATATACAGCAATGGATCAAGACAAAAGCCTGAGGGGGGAAAAAACAAGTAAAATAGCAGTATGTAAATTTATTAAAGATTATTTTAAAGGGCTAGTCCTATGTATGCTCAATAAAAGGAAATCAATGGTGGATATCTTAAAATCAGAGAAGTATTTTAAAAATCTTTATAGAAACTATAGAGGTAAAGAATACAATGGATGAATTAAAAGAAAAATACAGTAGAGTCTCTCAACATCAGAAAAATAGAAGCCAAAGATTAAATCAGTGACACAAAGACAAGGTGAAAGAAAGCATCAAATAAATAAATAAATAAATAAATAACAAAACAACTAAGAGACATTTCTCGGAGTTGCAGGTTGGTTCTCAGGGAGATGGCCCTATAGCTGGAACCTGTCATATCTCCCGCCATGCTTACAGTCCCAGAAAAGACCACTGGTATCAATTAAAAAAAAGAACTAAGATAAAAAGACAAAATTAAGGGAGTTAAGTAACAACATCAAGAGCAATATTCATAGCATAAGGGTTCCAGAAGGACACGGGTAAAGCACAAAATTCTTATTTGATGAAATAGCAACTGAAATACACTCAAATCAAGGAAAAGAAATTCAGTCACATGTAAGGAATTCTGAAAAGACTATCAGTAGACTTCTAAACATAACCTCTAACAGAAAGAAGTGGCACGGTATTTTCAAAGCATTGAGTGGAAAAAGCCTTCAAACATAAGCTGCTTGGCTAGGTTATCACTCAGATTTAGAGGGGTAGTAAAGAGAGATCTAATAGCAGCAAGATAAAGCAAAGACTCACATTCTCATAAGGAATTCTCATAAGGCTATCAGTCGTTTCCTCAACAGAAACTCTAGAGGCCAGAAAGAAATGGCTTAATATTTTCAAAGTGGAAATGACTTTCAACCAAAAAAGGGTCTACCTAGCTAAGTTATCACCCATATTTGAAAGGGTAATAAAGAGATTTTTCAGACAAAAAAAAAAAAAAAGGCTAATTTAATAAAAAGAAAAACCTTTTTACTTTTTTTTCTTTTTAGAGTCATGGCCTCACATACACAGTTTCACCACACCTGGGCTGCATTTTCATTCAGATAACAGACAGAAAAAGAAAGAGACTATAGAAATGGAGCTTCTCAGGGCCAGATGGCAGGGCACCTGGCTGAGGGCACATGTTACAATGTGCAAGGGTCTCAAACGCAGGTTTGAGACCCTGGTCCCCACCTACAGGGGGAAATCTTCATGGGTGAAGGAGTACTTTGTCTCTCTTCCCCTACCTCTCCCTCTCTCTCTCTCCTCTCTCCCTTTCCTCTCAATTTCTCTCTGTCTCTATCCAATAAATAAAAAATATATTATTGAAAATAACAAATGGAGCTTCCATGGCACCTTCTAGGGCTTTAACCTGGGCCTCAAGCATTGCAAGGCTCATACACACTAGTGAGCTATCTTGAATATAAAAACGTTTATATTCATTATAGAAAAAATGAAAAACATTGAGTATTTCCTATGAGAGCAATAACTTCTAATTCTTGCAGGATAAATTTCTTCCACGTTCTTTTTCTAGCTGATAAACTTTTGTTAGAACAGTAATGTTTGAAACATTTTTGAAAGATGTTTTTCTTTTGCCTTTCTAAGCACATGCCTTATCTTTCCAATATGAATTAGGGGTGGGGTGAATGAGTTAATATTTCCAACACATAAAATAATAACAGTAAAACAAGAGCCTTGGACACCATTGTAAGACTACTGAGAAAGAGTAGCTGCATTTCTTTATCTCCCTTTTATCAGATCAATGTCTAAACTGGACTAATTGAGCTATAAAGATTTCTGTGGAAAAAGGAAGGGAGGTACCCATATCTCACATTCTCAAGGCACTGTGTGAAGGAGAAGAAAAAGAAAGTAAAAACCGAGAGATGTGCTCTAATTTAACCACCCAATATCTAGCCCAAAGAGGAGATGAATGACTCATTTTAGGATTCTCATAAAACAGAAAGAAAAAAAAAATGCACACTAAATTTGTCAGCTACCTGAATGTGGCCTGGGATGGATGGAGAGATATAAAGAAAACTCAGTCAAATATAGACAAAATGATAGACCACTATTTTCTCTTTTTCTTCTTCTTCTTCTTCTTCTTCTTCTTCTTCTTCTTCTTCTTCTTCTCCTTCTCCTTCTCCTTCTCCTTCTCCTTCTCCTTCTCCTTCTCCTTCTCCTCCTCCTCCTCCTCCTCCTTCTTCTTCTTCTTCTTTTTTTTTTCTTCTGCTCCTTCTCCTCCTCCTCCTCCTCCTCCTCCTTCTTCTTCTTCCTTTCCCTCTCCCTCTCTCTCTCTCTCTCTCTCTCTCTCTCCCTCTCTCCCTCTCTTTCTTTTTTTAATATGGAGATGGAGAGAAAGAGGGCCTTAGAGAGAGAGTAAAAGAGACAAAAACATGAAACTTTGTCCAATTGGATCTGAGCTGAAGCCTGGGTTGTGCACATGGTAAAGCAATGCACTATCCAAATGAGCTATTTTGCCATACCCATTTTTCTTCTTAATTGATGCTGTATCTTTTAAATATATATGTATGCTTAGGGAAATACCATGATGGTTATGCAAAAAGGTTTTCGGGTCTGAGGCACCAAAGGTTCATGGTTCAATTGCCAGCACTACCATAAACCAGAGCTGAGCAGTGCTCTGGGAACAAAAAGAAAGAAACTATACTATATATAATTGATTATTTTTCTTTTTTGATTAAAATAAATTTTAAAATATTGTATCAACAAGTATTCTATTTAATCTGCTTTACTGTCATCCTACTTAGGTTTATTTTTCTAATTTTTGTGACTGTAAATGATGGAATGGTAAGGTCTTGGCATGGCTGTTTATATCTGAGAAGCAGAAAGGTCATTGTTAATGAACACTTTAGGGTTCTCGATAGGGTCTGCTACATTCCTTTGCAGAACTATGCTATTAAAATTAACAATTATAACAGTTGCAGATGAATGGACCAATTTAATGAAAACCAATAATCATTTATTCACCAAATATTTACCAAGAATCTGTTATGAGTTAGTTATTGTTCTACATACTAGAAATACATTAGTAAACATGGCAGAAAAATACTTATCCTCTTGGGGATCTTACATATATGATGCATCATTTAATTTATAACTGCTGTAAAGGAAAATAAAACAGAATTGCTAAAAGCAGTATTGTGGGAGCCCTAAGATCAAATTTTGCAGCCACTTGCTTTGATAAACAAGTTTTATTGGTACACAGCCACAATCATTCCTTTCTTATTGCCTATGGCTCTTTGTACTCTACAATGACAGAGGTGACTAGTTGCAGCAGAGATCATATGTTCCAAATAAGTCCATTATTTGGTAGTCTCTTGAGAGAGGGATAAACCACACTTTCCTGGGAAGCTGGATTGGTCATGCCTAAATACTATTACCTATAGAATCCAAACTATAGTACTGATAAAACACAGATTATATGAATTTCTTGGTCACAGAATAATAGTGGATATGTGAATAGATTAGCAAATCTATCAAGGACTCAGAACTGACTAGGCTTTGCTTTCTTCAACATTCAATTCACAAAGAAACTGGGAGTTTTCTCTATTTCAGCAAGCCAGAAACAGCAAAATTCTCTCTTTCTGTGTGTGTGTGTGTGTGCGCTGAGTTTCATGGGGGGCTATGTCCAGAAAGGTCTGACATACTTCCATAAGCATTCCACTGACTAGAACCTACAGACAACTCATATGGATGGGCTAGTGACTCGGTATGACCAAGTTCTTCACTATAGAAGAAGAGTGTCATTAATTTTTTTAATCTTTATTTTATTTTATTTATAAAAAGGAAACACTAACAAAACCGTAGGATAAGAGGGGTACAACTCCACACAATTCCCACCACCAGAACTCCACATTCCATCGCCTCCCTTGATAGCTTTCCTATTCTTTAACCCTCTGGGAATATGGACCCAAGGTCATTGTGGGATGCAGAAAGTGGAAGGGCTGGTTTCTGTAATTGCTTCCTGCTGAACATGGACATTGACAGGTTGATCCATACTCCCAGCCTGCCTCTCTTTCCCCAATGGGGTTGGGCTCTGGGGAATCAGGGCTCCAGGAGATATTGGTGGGGTTTTCTGTACAGGGAAGTCTGGTCAGCATCATGCTAGCATCTGGAACCTGGTGGCTGACAAGAGAGTTAACATACAAAGGCAAACAAATTGTTTACTTTTTTTTAAATAATTTATTTCTTTATTGGGGAATTAATGTTTTACATTCAACAGTAAATACAATAGTTTGTACATGCATAACATTCCCCAGATTCCCATTTAACAATACAACCCCCACTATGTCATTCATCATCTTTCATGGACCTGTATTCTTCCCCACCCACCCACCCACCCCAGAGTCTTTTACATTGGTGTAATACTCCATTTCCATTTCAGGTTCGACTTGTGTTTTCTTTTCTAATCTTGTTTTTCAACTTCAGCCTGAGAGTGAGATCATCCCATATTCATCCATCTGTTTCTGACTTATTTCACTCAACATGATTTTTTCAAGGTCCATCCAAGATCGGCTGAAAATGGTGAAGTCACCATTTTTTTACAGCTGAGTAGTATTCCATTGTGTATATATACCACAACTTGCTCAGCCACTCATCTGTTGTTGGACACCTGGGTTGCTTCCAGGTTTTGGCTATTACAAATTGTGCTGCCAAGAACATATGTGTACACAGATCTTTTTGGATGGATGTGTTGGGTTCCTTAGGATGTATCCCCAGGAGGGGAATTGCAGGGTCATAGGGTAGGTCCATTTCTAGCCTTCTGAGAGTTCTCCAGACTGTTCTCCACAGAGGTTGGACCAACTGACTTTCCCACCAGCAGTGCAGGAGGGTTCCTTTGACCCCACACCCTCTCCAGCATTTGCTGCTGTTACCTTTTCTGATGTATGACGTTCTCACAGGAGTGAAGTGATATCTCATTATTGTCTTGATTTGCATTTCTCTGACAATCAGACTTGGAGCATTTTTTCATGTGTTTCTCGGTCTTTTGGATCTCTTCTGTGGTGAATATTTTGTCCAAGTCCTCCCCCCATTTTTGGATGGGGTTATTTGTTGTCTTGTTGTTGAGTCTGGCAAGCTCTTTATATATGTTGGTCATTAAACTCTTATCTGATATATGGCATGTAAAGATCTTCTCCCATTCTGTGAGGGGTCTCTTGGTTTGGGTAGTGGTTTCTTTTGCTGTGAAGAAGCTTTTTAATTTGATGTAGTCCCATAGGTTTATACTTGCCTTAGTCTTCCTTGTAATTGGATTCGTTTCATTGAAGATGTCTTTAAAATTTATGCGGAAAAAAGTTCTGCCAATATTTTCCTCTAAGTATCTGATAGTTTCTGGTCTAACATCGAAGTCCTTGATCCACTTGGAATTTACTTTTGTATTTGGTGAAATACAGTGATTCAGTTTCATTCTTCTGCATGTTTCAACCCATTGTTTCCAACACCATTTGTTGAAGAGACTCTGCTTTCCCCATGTAATAGTCTGGGCCCCTTTGTCAAAGATTAGATGTCCATACCTGTGGGGCCTCATTTCTGGGCTCTCAATTCTATTCCACTGGTCAGTGTATCTGTTCATGTTCCAGTACCAAGCAGTTTTGATGACAATGGCCCTATAATACAGTTTGAGATCTGGCAGTGTGATGCCTCGGGTTCTGTTCTTTCTTCTCAAGATTGTTTTGGCAATTCTAGGTCTTTTCTGGTTCCAGATAAACATTTGTAGCATTTTTTCTATTCTCCTAAAAATGTGCTTGGGATCTTGATGGGGATAGCATTAAATTTGTAGATGGCTCTGGGTAATATATTCATTTTGATGATGTTAGTTCTTCCAACCCATGAACATGGAATATCTTTCCACTTCTTTGTGTCTTTTTCAATTTCTTTGAGTAGTGACTCATAATTTTCAGTATACAAGTCTTTCACTTCTTTGGTTAGGTTTACTCCTAGATATTTTATTGTTTTTGTTGCTATAGAAAAAGGAACTGATTTCTGGATTTCAATTTCTTCTAACTTAGTGTTTGCATAGAGGAATGCCACTGACTTTTGAATGTTAATTTTATAGCCTGACACATTACTGTATTGCCTGATGATTTCCAAAAGCTTCTTGCTGGATTCCTTAGGTTTTTCCATGTATACTATCATGTCATCTGCAAATAGGAGAGTTTGACTTCTTCTCTTCCAATCTGTATGCCTTTAATTCCTTGCTCCTGCCTGATTGCTATGGCAAGAACTTCCAACACTATGTTGAATAGTAATGGTGATAGTGGGCAGCCCTGTTTGGTACCTGATCTGAGGGGAAATGCTTCCAGTTTTTCACCATTGAGTATGATGTTGGCTGTAGGTTTGCTATATATAGACTCCACTATCTTCAGGAATTTTCCATCTATTCCCATTTTTTGTAGTGTTTTGATCATAAAGGGATGTTGTATTTTGTCAAAGGCTTTCTCTGCCTCTACTGATATGTACATGTAGTTTTTGGTCTTGTGTTTATTGATGTGGTGGATCACATTGATTGATTTACGTATATTAAACCAACCTTGCATGTCTGGGATAAACCCCACTTGATCATGATGAACAATCTTTTTGATATACTGCTGTATCCGGTTGGCTAGAATTTTGTTCAATATTTTCGCATCTATGTTCATCAGAGATATTGGTCTGTAGTTTTCTTTTTTGGTTGTGTCCCTGTCTGCTTTTGGTAGCAGGTTGATCTTGGCTTCATAGAAGCTGTCAGGGAGTATTCCAGTGTCTTCAATCTTCTGGAAGACTTTTAAAAGTAGAGGTATTAGTTCTTCTTTGAAAGTTTTGTAGAATTCATTTGTAAAACCATCTGGTCCAGGACTTTTATTTTTGGGAAGATTTTTGATAACTGTTTCAATTTCTTTAGCTGTGATGGGCCTGTTCATGTTATCCACTTCCTCTTTACTTAGTTTTGGAAGTTGGTAGGTATCTAGGAAATCATTCATTTCTTCCAGGTTCTCTAGCTTGGTGGCATATAGTTGTTCATAGAAGCCTCGCATGATATGTTGAATTTCTGCAATGTCTGTTGTGATATCTCCTCTTTCATTTACTATCCGATTTATTTGGGTCTTCTCCCTTTTTTGTTTTGTGAGTCTGGCTAAAGGCTTATCGATTTTGTTTACTCTTTCGAAGAACCAACATTTACTTTCATTGATCTTTTGTATGGTTTTCCTATTATCAATGTTATTTCAATGTTATTTATTTCTGCCCTAACTTTAGTGATTTCTGTCCTTCTGGTTGCTTTAGGATTCCTTTGTTGTTCTTTTTCTAGGTCTTTAAGATATGTAATCAGGCTGTTTACTTGTGCCTTTTCTTGTTTCCTAATGTGTGCTTGTATAGCTATGAACTTCCCTCTTAGGACTGCTTTAGCTGTGTCCCAAATATTTTGATAGCTTGTGTCTTCATTTTCATTGAACTCTCGAAACATTTTGATTTCTTCCTTGATTTCCTCTTTGACCCAGAAGTTGTTAAGAAGTGTACTGTTGAGCTTCCACATTTTGGCACTGTTACTAATCTTTTGTTGATTGTTAAGTGTTAGTTTAATTCCACTGTGGTCTGAGAAGATGCTTGGGATGATTTCAGTGCTCTTGAATTGGCTGATGCTGTCTTTGTGGCCTAACATATGGTCTATCCTTGAGAATGATCCATGTGGATTTGAGTAAAATGTGTATTCCAGTTTCATGGGATGAATGACTCTGAAAATGTCCAATAGCTCTAGTTTATCTATCTTTCATTTAGCTCCCTTATGTCTTTACTGATTTTCTTCCTGGATGATCTGTCAAGTTGAGATAGTGGGATGTTGAAGTCCCCTACTATGACTGTGTTACTGTTAATATACTGCTGTAGCTCTTTCAGTAGAAGTTTGATGTATTTAGATGGCTTCTCATTGGGTGCATAGATATTAATAATTGTTAAGTCCTCTTGATTGACTGATCCTCTGAGCATTAAGTAGTGTCCATTCCTATCTTTTTTAATCTTATCTATTTTAAAGTCTATCATGTCAGATATGAGAATAGCTGTTCCTGCCCTTTTTTGTGGGCCATTGGCTTGTATGATAGTTTTCCATCCTTTCACTTTTAGTCTGTGTTTGTCTTGTTGCGTTAGGTGAGTTTCCTGTAGACAACATATTGTTGGGTTGTGTTTTCTGATCCATCTTCCTACTCTGTGTCTTTTAATAGGTGAATTCAGGCCATTGACATTTATTGATATCAAAGATTGAAGATATTTTAACACCATTCTTGTAGAGTTTTAGGGTGTTTTGATATATGTCCTATTTGTGGTGGTCTGGTTGTTTATAGGAGACTTTTCAGAACTTCTTTCAGGGCAGGCTTGGTGATGGTTGCTTCCTTCAACTGTTGCTTGTCTGAGAAGGTTTTGATGCTTCCATCTAGTCTGAATGACAGTCTAGCAGGATATAGTATTGGCTGAAAGCCTTTCTCATTGAGCACTCGATAGATATCTTGCCATTCTCTTCTGGCCTGTAGTGTTTGTATGGAGAAGTCTGCTGCTAATCTTATGGGTTTTCCTTTGTAGGTGACTCTTTGTTTTTCTCTTGCAGCCTTGAGGATCCTTTCTTTATCCTTATTCCTTTCCATTCTAAGTATGACATGTCTTGGTGTCTTTAGGTCTGGGTTAATTCTGTTTGGGACCCTCTGGGCTTCTTGAATCTTTATGTCTTTGGTGTTGTCTAGACTAGAGAAATTTTCAGCTATTATGGTCTGGAGAATGCTTTCTTCCTCTCCTTCTCTTTCTTCCTCTGGTAAGCCAATAATGCGTATATTGTTTCTTTTGAAGTCATTCCACAGGACTCTGTTGTTGTTTTCAGCATCTCTTAATCTCTTTTTGAGATCTCTTACTTCTTTTTTAGTTGTCTCTAATTCATCCTCACTCTTGCTAATTCTGTCTTCAGCCTCATAGATTCTATTCTCTCTGCCCTCTACTGCTTTCTGGAGTTCATCTATTTTGTTGCCCTGCTCTGATACTGTTTTAGCTTGTTCAGCTAGTTGCCTTCTTAGCTCAGCGATTTCAGCTTTCAGCTCTCTAATAACCATGAGATAATTAGAATTTTCTTCCATATTCTCATTTGTTGTTCCTGCATTTCTGATTACAATTTTTTCAAATTCTTTACTCACTCCTGTTATTATTTCCTTAGCTAATGTTTGGATGTTGAACTCGTTGTTTTGTGCTTCACCCTCTGGAGGACTTTTAGCTGGACTCTTGTCCTGGTTCGAGTCTCCGATATTTTTTCTTGTTGTTTTAACCATTTTATATATTATGTTATGAGTTCCCTTTATCAGTACTTTTCAAATTTTTTATTACTATTGCCTGGATTGACTTGTGTCTAAGAAATTTAATTAAAGGGTTTACCGTGGTGGAAGTTAACAGTTTTTTCAATCCCTGAGTTGGAACTCAGTGGTGTAAAAGCCTTTTTTTCTTCCCTGTAGGCTATGGGAGCCTGAGGGCTTTTAAACTATCAATAGGCTTCTTAGCTTAATCACTGACTCCTGACCAAGAGATAAAACAGGGTGTGGCAGAGATAATCCAGTGGTTATGCAAAGAGACTTTCACAGCCCCTCAGCTATGCCACCGAGGTATAGGTCTTCTCCTGAGTTTCCCGGTTAGATCTCTGTCCCCTGGTGTCCCTCCCTGTTGCTGCTCCAGATTCTGAGGGTAGTAGCAATGGAGACTCACAGTTGCACTTGGTGAGTCTCTGGGGAGTCCTTTCCTCCCTTCAGCTGTCCCCTTGTTGGTGGAGCAGACTGGAGGTGGTGTCTCCACTGATAAACTGTTGAATTGTTAGCAGTCACTTAATCTCTCCTTAGGCCCCTCTCTCCTCTCTGTCACCAGCCACACGTGTTTGTACTCACGGGTGATTTACTGGGTTCCTGTGGTCATTCTAGTCCTGTCTTGTTTCGGTCCGGGTGGTCTCCTTTGGTATTCCTAGTTGATCCGGTAGAGGAGAGGAGAGGAGAGGAGAGGAGAGGAGAGGAGAGGAGAGGAGAGGAGAGAAAGTGATCTGCTCTCATAGCTCTGCCTCTGGAAGTCGAATCACAAATTGTTTACTAATCATGAACCTAAAGGCTGAAATAGTGCAGATGAAGAGTTGGGGAGGGGGGTCCTCCATTTTGTAAATAGCTAGTAGGCATATTTTAGTTATATTCCAAAGGGCCTATGGCTATACTAGTTTTTTTTTTTTTTTTTTTTTCCCTGAGCCTGACATTTGATATGGAGGTGGATCCAAGTTATAGTCTGGGGAGATGATGCTATGGCTGGAAAAAGGACCAGAAAGCTGGATCATGGAAGAGAGTAGCTCCCAAATATGGGAAATGTATATAAATATTGTTGGCTATAAACCCCATCGATTTGATGTGATCTGAGGCCCATATTCAGCTTAGAAGCCTATGTGACCTCTGAATCCCTCTAAATCTGAAATCACATTCTGTGGTCATGAGTAGGAACATTCCAAGCTGCCCCAATATCAGGATCCATCTTCCTCAGGCGTAGCATAAAGTATGTTGTCCAGCCTCCCTTAGGAGGATAGAACATTCTCTACTGTTGTTGATCCAAGGTGAGGACAAGGTCCTATGGGGGGCAGACAAAGGGATCTATTTGTTATTTTTGATAGAGATGACCAGTAACAGTGGAGATTGATTTGAGGTCTAGGCCCAATATGTCTTTTTGGGAATCTCAGGACTGCCTGACTAGGGCCCCAGCTGATGGGGTAGCCTGATAGAGACTAAGAGACACCGAAAGTATGCCAGTATCTTGCCCTTATTCAGCTTTTGCAGTCCTTGCTTTGATAAGGTTAGCTTTGGAGTGAGTGAGAGAACTGTAATAGGATGCAGGTGAGGAGGGTATCTAAGTCTAATTAGATACTATTTCATTAGGAACTTTATACTGACTCAAGAAGACTATTGTGTCCTTTTGCTCCCAGGTATATATTTTGCCCTAATTTATGGATACATGTGAATATATGCTCTATCTCCCGGGACCTGGTTTTTTAGGTTTTGGGACTTTGTTAGAAAGTAAACCTCCTAGAATGGAATTAGAGAAATCTATGAAAGTAAAGGTCTCACCTAAGTAATGAGGCTGAAGGGTTGATATTCCATGCCTGACATCTCTGGACACAGTCTAAAGTGAAGCATGCTGAGGTGGTACTCGTTGCGTTGATTAGGTTGGGATCGGCAGATGCATTATCATTTGGTATGAATTGAGAGGAGCATGCAGGAAAGTGAGGCCCACCCTAGAGGTTCCAGGACTGAGGGAAATATAGGCTCTATAGAGGAATAAGGAGGTTCCTGCTGTCTTAGGGTTTAAGAAGACAATAGATAGCTATTGCTATAATCACATGATTTGGCAATTTTGTTAACTTGGAAAAATACCTTTGTTAGGATTTGCTGTATCATACGCAATAGATGAGTGGCTGAGAAAGCTGTGGTATATATACACAATGGAATACTACACAGCTATTAATAACAATGAACCAGGGGCCAGGCAGTGGGGCACCTCGTTAAGCACTCATATTTCAGTGCTCAAGGACCTGGGTTCAAACCCCTGGTCCCCACCTGCATGGGGAAAGCTTCATGAGTGGTGAAGCAGGGCTACAAGTGTCTCTCTGTCTCTCTCTCTATCTCCCCTCCACTTCAATTTCTCTCAGCCTCTATCCAATAATAAATAAATAAAAATATATTTTTTAAAAAGAACAATGAACCCACCTTCTATGACCCATCTTGGATGGAACTAGAAGGAATTACTTTAAGTGAGCTAAGTCAGAAGGATAAAGATGAGTATGGGATGATCCCACTTATCAACAGAAATTGAGAAAGAACAGAAAGGGAAACTCAAAGCAGGCACCAAAGTAAAAACCCCTGGGTTGAGAGAGAGGGTGAATGTTCAGCTTTGTGGGGGGAGGGGTATGGGATGTCTTTTGGTGGTGGGAATGGTGTTTATGTACACTTCTACTAATTTGTAGTCATATAAATCACTATTTAATTAATATTAGAGGGGAAAAATGATTGAATGAATCAAACTTTTTAATGCACAGACCATAGGCTGAGTCTTTGATATGTCATTAATTTGGATGAGGGAGGTGGAAGGAGGCTAGCTCTGTATCTAATTGAATGCGGTTTCCAATTTTAAACAAAAGTTGTTTAATAACTTTATAGATTCATGGCTCCTGTACATCATGACTAGCCTATCTTTGCACCTTTCCCTGTTTTGTTGTACCTAAATAACAGCAATGTAATAAACCTCCCATTTTTTAAAACCCCAGGCAATGCCTGCGAGAACATTTTTATTTTTTAACTACAATAATATGTATTTTTATGGTTTTCATTCACTTATATGTAATTTCTCCTCTCCGAATTGTCTGTGTTCATGTCCTTTATTCATCACTGAATTGAGGTTTAAAAATGTCTAGTATTTTTATGAGTTGCTAAATATCAAATTATGTGAATGTGTTGCTTTTATTTTCATTTTTACATCCTTTTTGAAAGGTGGAATATTTAAAAGTTTATGCAGTCAAATCTGTTTTTTCACTTGTAATCTCTTCCGTCATTCTCTAACTGCAAATTTCTTATATAACCAGAGGTTGAACTATTGATTAATCGGTTTTCTTCAAATTCTTAGTTCAAAGTTTATTATTCTTTTGAATATATTTTTCTTTGACATATTATTCTTTATAATAATATTCTCAATTCCAGTTATTAATATGATTAATATGTTCTATATTTTTCTTATTGGTTAGAGTACTTCACTTACTACTTTTTGGGCTGTTTAGTTTTGCATCGCTGTAGCCTCTGAGCTTATAATTAATTCAGATAGAGACAGGCAGCCAGAGAGGGAATAAACACTACAGCATCAAAGTACCCTCCCCATTGCCAGTGCACCTCCATGCTGCGGGCAAGGCATTTACCCTACCCAGTGGACTAGCCCCCAGTCATCACATTTTTGGTAATTTTGTGTTCTATAAAATCTATGAGAACCACATCTTGAATCAGTGAAATGAAATTTTAACTGTTATACTTTTACAGTATTTTATATTATATTTGCATCTGGAAAGTTGCACCTATATCATATTTTCACATGTCTTGTCTGTATTTATTCCTTTAATGTTTACAGTTTTATCTTTCCAAATGCAAAAGTATTACATATATACTTTTTAAAAAAGTTCCACCAAGCTTCTTTAAGCGAATAGAACAAAAACTATAATCATTTATCTGGAACCAGAAAACACCTAGAATTGCCAAAACAGTCTTGTGGAAAAGAAATATAAATGGACTCATCAAACTCCCAGATCTCAAACTATGTTATAAGGCCATCATCATCAAAAGAGTCTGGTACTAGAACAAAACTAGGCACACAGACCAGTGGAACAGAATTGAAATCCCAGATCTAAATCCCCACACCTATGGACATCTAATCTTTAATAAGGGGGCCCAAAGCATTAAATGGAGGAAGGAAGCTCTCTTCAATAAATGGTGCTGGGAAAACTGGGTTGAAACATGCAGAAGAATGAAATTGAACCACTTTATCTCACCAGAAACAAAAATCAACTCCAAATGGATCAAGGACATGGATGTTAGACCAGAAACTATCAAATACTTAGAGGAAAACATTGGTAAAACACTTTCCCACATAAACCTCAAGGACATCTTTGATGAAATAAACCCAATTGCAAGGAAGACTAAAGCAGAAACAAACCAATGGGACTACATCTAGTTGAAAAGCTTCTGCACAGCCAAAGAAACTATTACACAAACAAGGAGACCCCTCACAGAATGGGAGAAGATCTTCACATGCCATACATCAGACAAGAGACTAATAACCAAAATATACCAGGAGCTCAGCAAACTTAGCACCAAAAAAGCAAATGACCCTATCCAAAAATGGGCAGAGGATATAAACAGAAAATTCACTAAAGAAAAGATCCAAAAGGCTAACAAACACATGAAAGATTCCTCCAGGTCACTGATTGTCAGGGAAATGCAAATAAGGACATCAATGAGATATCACCTCACTCCTGTGAGAATGGCATACATCAAAGAGGACATGTTATGCATGTACAAACTATTGTATTTACTGTTGAATGTAAAACATTAATTCCCCAATAAAGAAATAAATTATAAAAAAAGATAACTGGGTAAATAAATAATAGGACATATACTCAATTGAGTACAATATCAAGAATTTGTATAATGTTTGCTTTGAAACACAAGAGTTTTCTTCACATGAGTATTTGACCTATGATAAGTCTTTGCTAAAAAAAAAAAAAAAAAAAAAAAAGAGGACAGTAGCAACAAATGCTAGAGAGGCTGTGGGGACAAAGGAACCCTTCTGCACTACTGGTGGGAATGTAAACTGGTCCAGCTTCTGTGGAGAGCAGTCTGGAGAACTCTCACAAGGCTAGACATGGACCTTCCATATGACCCAGTAATTCCTCTCCTGGGGATATACCCCAAGGACTCCATAATACCCAACCAAAAAGATATGTGCACACCTATGTTCACAGCAGCACAATTCATAAAAGCTAAAACCTGGAAGCAACCCAGGTGCCCAATAACAGATGAGTGGCTGAGAAAGCTGTGGTATATATACACAATGGAATACTATACTGCTATTAAAAAACAACAAGCCCACCTTCTCTGACCCATCTTGGACAGAGCTAGAAGGAATTATGTTAAGTGAGCTAAGTCAGAAAGGTAAAGATGAGTATGGGATGATCCCACTCATCAACAGAAGTTGAGAAAGAATAACAGAAAGGGAAACTCAAAGCAGGATTTGACTGAATATGGAGTAGGGAACCAAAGTAAAAACCCTGGGGTGAGGGTAAGAGTGGATGTTCAGTTTCCTGGGGTGGCGAGGGCAGAGAGGGATGAGATGGGACATAGTCTTTTGGTGCTGGGAATGGTATTTATGTACACTCCTATTTATTTGTAGTAATATAAATCACTATTTAATTAATATGAGAGGGAAAAATTTATTGTATGTCTCAAACTTTTTAAAGCACAGACTGAGTCATTTTAATACATAGGCTGAGTCTTTGCTACGTTGACTCTCTTAAAACCTTAGTCCAGGGAGAACAGAAGCAATTGGTAGCATAGCTATATACAAATAATGTCAAAGGACATAAATTTTGGTGATGTTGTGTTTGATACAGCAAATCCTAACAAAAGGATTTTTCAAAGTTAACCCAATTGCCAAATAAAGTGATTATAGCAACAGCTATCTATTGTCTTCTTAAACCCTAAGATAGCAGGAACCTCCCACTTCTATATAGAGCCTATATTCCCCCCTCCCCCTGTCCTGGAACCCCTAGGGTGGGCCTCACTTTCCTGCATGCTCCTCTCAATTCATACCAAATGATACTGCATCCGCCGATCCCAGCCTAATCAACGCAACGAGTACCACCTCAGCATGCTTCACTTCAGACTGTGTCCAGAGATGTCAGGCATGGAATGTCAACCTTTCAGCCTCATTACTTGGGTGAGACCTTTCCTTTCATAGGATTCTCTAATTCCATTTCAGGTGGTTCACTTCCTAACAAAGTCCCAAGACCTAAATATAGATCAGGTCCCGGGAGATAGAGCATAGGTTCACATGTATCCATAAATTAGGGCAAAATATATACCCGAAATAAAAAGGACACAGTAGTCTGCAGTGAGACAGTATAAAGTGCACAATGAAATAGTGTCTACATAGACTTAGATACCCTCCTCACCTGCATCCTATTACAGTTCTCTCACTCACTCCAAAACTAACTTTATCAAAGCAAGGACTGCAAAAGCTGAATAAGGGCAAGAGACTGGCATACTTTAACGATGACTCCTTCTGCACTATCAGGCCGTCACATCATCAGGGCCCTAGTCAGGGAGTCCTGAGATTCCCAAACAGACTTGATGGGCCTAGACCTCAAATAAATCTCAATTATTATTGATTATCTCTATCAGGAACAACAAAATAGACCTTTTTTGGGGCCTCCATAGGACCTTGCCCTCAACTTGGATCAACAACAATAGAGAATGTACTATCCTCCTAAGGGAGGCTGGACAACATACTTTATGCTACACCTGAGGAAGATGAGTCCTTATATTGGGGCAGTTTGGAATGTTCCTACTCATGACCGCAGAATGTGAGCTCAGATATAGAGGGATTCAGAGGTCACATAGGCTCCTAAGCTGAATATGGGCTACAGATCTCATCAAATCAATGGGGTTTACAGTCAACAATATTTATACCCTTTTCCTATATTAGGGAGCTACTCTCTTCCTTGATCCAGCTCTCTGTTCCTTTTCCAGCCATGACATCGTCTCCCCAGACAATAACTTGAATCCACCTGCATATCAGATTTCAGGCTCAGGGGAAAAAGAAAAAGAAAAACAAAAACTAGTATAGCCACAGGCTCTTTGGAGTATAACTAAAATATGCCTACTAGCTATCTACAAAATGAAGGACCCCCCAACTCTTCATCTGCACTATTCCAGCCTTTAGGTTCATGATTAGTCAACAGTTTATCTGGCTTTGTATGTTGACTCTCTTTTCAGCCACCAGCTTCCAGATGCTAACATGATGCTGACCAGATTTCCCTGGACAGACAACTCCACCAATATGTCCTGGAACCCTGATTCCCCAGATCTGCACCCTACTAGGGAAAAACAGAGGCAGGCTGGGAGTATGGATCGACCTGTGAATGCCCATGTTGAGTGAGGAAGGAATTATAGAAGCCAAACCTTCCACCTTCTGCATCCCACAATGACCTTGGGTCCATACTCCCAGAGAGTTAAAGAATAGGAAAGCTATCAGGAGAGGGGTTGAAATATGGAGTTCTGGTGGTAGGAATTGTGTGGAGTTGTACCCCTCTTATCCTATGATTTTGTCAATGTTTCCTTTTTATAAATTAAAAAAAGAATTATTATATCTCAAAAAAAGTCTTAATTCTTTTTTTAAATTTTATTTATTTTATTTGATAGAACAGATAAATTGAGAGGGGAGAAGTAGAGAAGGGAAGGGAAAAACTCAGAAAGACAAATTCAGCCCTGCTTTACCACTCTTGAAGCTTTCCCCCTGCAGGTGAGGACCAGGGGCTTGAATCTGGGTCCTTGGTGGTAATTCATGCACTTAACCAGGTGTGCTACCTCCCAGCCCCTTAAATATGTACTTTTCCTTTTAAAATCTACACTGAAAATAGAAAGTTGTTTTTTACAATTTGTTTATTTTGGCCACCAGGTGCCTGCATAATTCCACTATTTCTGGAGGTCATTACTGAAAACAGTCAGAACTTCCAGGGGCATCGTGCCAGTCCCAGGAGATGATCAGAGAGGAATAGCAACAGTCAAAAGGTTGGAAAGGCAAAAAGAGCAGAATTTCCATCAGACACTTATTTCAGTGACCTCCCATACCCAAATCCCTTGTGAGTTTATATCCTTTGCCAAAGGTCATGAAGTCGGACATATGCTAATTACATACATAGCCCCTTTTTCTCTCTTTCTCTTTATTTTTGGTAAATGAGGAAAGACACAGAAAGAGAAGAAGAGAGATAAAGAAAAGGAAAGATACCTCCACTGATCCTGAAGATGTCCCCAAGCCCCACAGATGGGAGTTAAGACCTTAAACCCAAGTCCTCACAGAGAGTAATTTGTGTAATCTACCACCACCCAGGCCTGAAAATAGAAACATTTTTAGGTAACTTTTATAATTATTGTATCAAATTGCTGCAATTATTTTAAATATGTCTATTTCTAGCTGTGGATTATTTTGAGAAATTCATCATGATAGTGTGACTGCTTTACTATGTACATGACCCAAGTTTAAAACTACCCCCACACAATGGAAGAAAGCTCAGTGCTAATGGTATCACTCCTTCTCTATCTCTCTCTTCCCTCTCCTGCAAAAGTTGCCTCAGAGTGATGAAATGCAGTAACAAAGAGGAGGGAGAGATCTAGGGAGGCCGAGAAGAGACAGAAAAAGAAAGAAAAATGAAACGTAGAGACAAAGGGAAGAAGAAAGTAGTCTATCTAAAGTAATAACTGCCAATTACACTTAAATTTCATGATTGCTTGATTCAAGAAAATGAAATTAATTTTCATAGTTGGCTACTGTAGGATATGGCATTAAAATTTTTCTAGAAGATCTGTATTTTAAGTTCTGTATACATGTAAATGAACAAATAACAATTAAGAAGAATCTTGGGGCCTGGCGGTAGCTCAGTGGATTAAGCGCACATGGTACAATGTGCCGGGATGGCGCATAATGCAGGGATTGGCGCAAGCATTCCGGTTCAAGAGGGTTGCCTCACAAGTGGTGAAGCAGATCTCATGGTGTCTATCTTCTTCTTCCCCTCTCTGTCTTCCCCTCCTCTCTCAATTTCTTTCTGTCCTATCCAGTAACAACGACAGCAATAACAACAACAATAATAACAACAACATTAAACAACAAGGGCAACAAAAAGAAAAAATGGCCTCCAGGAGCAGTGGATTCGTAGTGCTGGCACTGAGCTCCAGCGATAACCCTGGAGGCAAAAAAATAAAAAGAAAAAAAAAGAAAGAAGAAGAATCTCTATTTAAAATTCATCTCCACTATTGGAATAGAACAATAAACTGCCATAAGTTACCAGTTACTTTCAAGTAAGGTATGATTTACATGAAAAAAAAAAAAAAAGGACATTTTCAACTATATCTGCTGCTTTCACTGGGACTCTGGTGATGAGAATAACTTCGGTCACTTTCACTGTCAGAGCCATAAGATCTACAACTCCTGGACTGCCTATTGTAACTTCTGCCTTAGTGGTAACTGGCACTCCTATGGCTTCAACTCCGACCCCAACTCCTGCTGTAGTAGCTACCATAAATGTAAAAAATAATAAATTTAAAAAAAAATCAAACTAACAACAGCAAAAAAGCCAAACCAAAACAAACAAATAAAAAGACAAACAAAATTTAAAACAAACAGCTAAGTATCAGTCTGCAGTTTCAACTGTTCCTAATTGTCTATCTTAAACCTCCTCACCTTCCTAATCAAAGCAAAAGCAATTGCAAAAAAACAACATAAGCTGAAGAGCTTATGTTAATTAACAAAGGCAGAATGTTCTCATGGCCCCAGAAGAGGCAAAAGATTGGTCAAGGAATTTGACCAATCAGAAAGAGTTCCAGCCCCCTTAAGGAGAAAAGTGGGTAGGGGGTGTAGTGGTGGGGTGAGACAGGTCCACGTGATGGCTCCTGTTGAGCCTGGAATCTTGAGAATGAGGTTGTCTCCACAGGAGGCCTCTTTGTCTGTGGCTGGTTCCCTTACCCCTCTGGAATGAATGGGTTGTGGTTGGGTTTGGGAGAGGAGGGGCTATACAGAGGGCCAATTTTAATTCATAGAAACTGTGCTCAATGTGTTTTGTCCTTTTGTAGCCCATTCTAGCCTATGCATGAACTGCTGCTCTCTTCTTTGGCTCCACTCTGACCTCTCACATACACTTCCTCTACAACTGGCTGGAAATCTTGCCCTCACTGGAATTTCCTGGTTTCAAGCAGCTGCTTTGCAGAGAGAAAGTCTGGAGATCTGGGGACAGCTTTCAGGAGCCCAGTGCCTAAGACAGGCACTACATCTGCTGAATCAGAATCCCTCTGTGCTGCATCTGATTGTTGGGTTTATTGTGTTCTGATTTATGGTGGTGCCTCAGATAGAAACTATAACCCTAGAACCTCAGGCAGGCTCTCCCACCTCTGGCTCTACAATTTAAAAAATTGGGGAATGAGGTAAATTCAAGCAGTTTTATACTTCAGGTTTTTGTGTTCAAGGGCTCTTATTGCTATAGTTAGTGTCTATTATCAAAAGACCTGAATGCCAAAAGACAACTACTGGATGGTTTTTTATCATATGTGCAATATATAGAATTAAATCACATGAACTTGCAGAAATAAAGAAAGAGAGAAAAAGAAAGGAAGGACAGAAGAGTAAAGGCAAACTGTTTCTAAGACTGCGAAAAACTGGTGGGTAAGAGGGGAGGCAGAACCCTGGTGATGGGTATGGTGTGGAACTACACCCCTGTAATCTTATAATCCATTATTAAACCGTTAATAAAAATAAATGAACTAATTAAAAAAACTGAAAATTCAGACTTTTTATTTAAAATTCCTTATTATCCACTTTACCATGTAAAGTTGAAGCCAGAGATTTTTGTTTTGTTTTGTTTTTGTTTGTTTGTTGATATATATATTCTTTCCTTTATTGGGGGATTAATGTTTTACAGTTGCCAGAAAGCCAGGATTTTTGTTTGCTTGATTTGAGGTTCTTTTGTTCTGTTTTACTTAGAATAAATGGCTTAGATTTCTGGAAAAGAAACTTTTAACCTTTTTAACTACTTCATGACATCTACCTTCCAGAGAATGTCCATTGATATAGCTCAAAAATTTCAGTTCTTGTCTCATCTGAGTACCACTCTTTCTAGCTGATTGCACAACTGAAACTCCAAACAGACCCATCCAAACAAGCATTTGTTCACTTAACTTTGACCTTCCCTACTCACAAATTCTACAGTTACCATTGCAAATCTGTGTTCATGCATGTAAGTTAGGTTAATGCTGGACAATTGCCAGAAAAATATTTGAAATGGCTGTCATAAAAAAAAGAAGGAGGAGGAGAAGGTGGAGAAGACAAGGAAAAGGGAGGAGAAGGAGAAGAAGGAGGAGGAGAAGAAGAAGAAGAAGAAGGAGGAGGAGGAGGAGGAGAAGAAGGGGGAGAAGAAGAAGAAGAAAAAGAAGAAGAAGAAAAAGAAGAAGAAGAAGAAGAAGAAGAAGAAGAAGAAGAAGAAGAAGAAGAAGAAGAAGAAGAAGGAGAAGGAGAAGGAGAAGGAGAAGGAGAAGGAGAAGGAGAAGGAGAAGGAGAAGAATGGCATCCTTTGACTTATTAATGTGAGGTGTATAAGTCTATATTTTCTTCTTCTTGGCTAGACTTTCCAGAGGCTTATAAGATTGGCTATTTTTTTTAACTACCCTTGATTTAACAGTTCTACAATTTCTGTGGGCGTTAGTTATTCATTAGTTTCCATTTTTCACTTTACTATATTTCTCTCCTACTTTCCTTTGCCATCATCTTCTTGAATTTGAAGAACTAAATCCCTAATTGATCTATTTTCATATTCTCAATATATGAAATTTAACCAAATGTTAAAATTCTCTCATTATTAGAGAAAAAAGAGAGGAAAAAGATTACTCATTAAATTGTAGTTTCATTGCTTCACTCAGAGTGCAACACATTAAAAAAAAACTTTGAAAAATAGAATATAGATTAAAATAGAGATCTATTTATTCTTGTGCCTTTCTTTTTAAAATTTATTTATAAAATAAAAAAATATTGACAAGACCATAGGATAAGAGGGGTACAATTCCACATAATTCCTACCACAAGTTTCATATCCCATCCCTTCCATTGGAAGCTTCCTTTTTCTTTATCCCACTGAGGGTATGGACCCAGGATCATTATGAGGTGTAGAAGGTGGGAGGTCTGGCTTCTGTAATTGCTTCTCTGCTGGAAATGGGTGCTGGCAGGTTGATCCTTACTCCCAGCCTGTTTCTATCTTTCCATAGTGGGGCAGGGCTCTGGGGATGTGGGGTTCCAGGGTACATTGGTGAGAACTACTATCCTTTGGAAACAACTTTGAGAAAGAGATATAAAGGACCCAAACACCCAGATCCCCTTCAAATCTAGCCAAGTCAAAGTTGTAGCACAGGCATAGGATAGCTCAGCAGATGGGGCCCTAATCAGGGAGTCCTGAGATTCCCAAACAGACTTGATGGGCCTAGACCTAGAATAAATACCTCTCTCCATTGTTACCAGTCATCTATATCAGGAACAACACAACAGACCCCTTTGTGGGCCCCCATAGGACCTTGCCCTCAACTTGGATCAACAATGGTAGAGAATGTTCCATCCTCCGAAGGGAGGATGGACAACATACTCTATGCTACACCTGAGGAAGATGGGTCAATGTTAGGGCAGCCTGGGATGTTTCTACTCATAACCACAGAATGTGAGCTCAGTCTAGAGGGATGCAGAGGTTACATAGGCTCCTAAGCCCCAGATGACATCAAATTGATGGAGTTTATAGTCAACAATATCCATACCCCTTTCCTATATTAGGGAGCTACTCTCTTCCTTGATTCAGCTTTCTGGTCCTTTTTCCAGCCATGACATCATCTCCCCAGACAATAACTTGGATCCACCTAAATATCCAATTTCAGGCTCAGGGGAAAAAAGAAAAAGAAAAAAAAAAAAAAACAAACTAGTATAGCCACAGGCCCTTTAGAGTATAACTAAAATATGCCTACTGGCTATGTACAAAATGGAGGACTCCCTCCCCCCAACTCTTCATCTGCACTATTCCAGCCCTTAGATCCATGA
Source organism: Erinaceus europaeus (assembly GCF_950295315.1). Taxonomy (NCBI): domain Eukaryota; kingdom Metazoa; phylum Chordata; class Mammalia; order Eulipotyphla; family Erinaceidae; genus Erinaceus; species Erinaceus europaeus. The sequence continues at coordinate 76,086,121 of NC_080164.1, read as the reverse complement.
TTGGTCAACAATTTGTTTGCCTTGTATTTTAACTCTCTTGTCAACCACCAGGGTCCAGATGCTAGCATGATGCCAACTAGACTTCCCTAGACAGAGAACCTCACCAATGTGTCCTGGAGATCTGCTTCCCCAGAGCCCTTCTACACTAGGGAAAGAGAGAGACAGGCTGGGAGTATGGATCGACCTATCAATGTTCAGCAGGGAAGCAATTACAGAAGCCAGACCTTCCACCTTCTGCATCCCACAATGGCCTTGGGTCCATACTCCCAGAGGGTTAAAGAATAGGAACGCTATAAGGGGAGGAGATGGGATACAGAGTTCTGATGGTGGGAATTGTGTGAAGTTGTACCCCCCCTTATCCTATGGTTTAGTCAATGTTTCCTTTTTATAAAAATAAATAAAAAAGAAAGAATAAAAGAATAATTAAAAAGAATAGCTCAGCAGAAACAAATATGCTACCATCAGGGTTCTTGGAAATATAGGCTATGTGTGCTCCACTCAATTTGTCCTGTGATATTAGAAACTCTTTTATTTGAGGTTTTGAAGTCAACTCTTAGCCAAGACCCGCCCCCCCCCCACTCCACCCCCCAAAAAGTGGTTTATTTAGGATGTAACCCCAGGAAGCATCACTAGGAGAATGGGGAAGAAAGCCAAGGAAAGCAGTCAGTGAACGAATCTCTAACAAGTTGCCATGATGAGCCACTGAAGCTTGATTCTGCTGTAGAATTTGAAGGGTCTTTGTAGGACACAAAAAATATATCTACTACTCCATTAGTTGGTGAAGCTACAGAAACAGAGACCACTTCTGTCCTACAGTTTACAAGAAAAGCTCACAGGTGTGAGAATGTAGGGGCTGGCAATGAGAAGACATACCAACATGCATGTGTTAAGGGATAAGAATAAGAGAACATGGCCAGAATGAAGAGAGTACAGAAAGTGTTCTGACACCTGTCACGGGGGGCTCTGAATTACCTTCCACTCAGCCATATGTTTCACTCAAGCTTGGTAATATTTCCTAGAGTTCCTTATGTGCAAATTTGCTTTCTGGGAGTCATAAACCTTTAAAAGGATTTGATTCTACTCTAGATCAGATTATTACTTAGTATAGCTTCATCATCAAAAAGCTTCCTCTGGAAATGGCAGCTAAAAAAGGGACCAGGATTAAGCCCCAGGATGCAGTCTAGAAGTGGTTCAGCTGTGTTAGAGCTCAAGGTGAGCAAAGGTACTTCATCTAAAGGAGGAAGCATTCGAGACCCCGAGGGCTGCTGCTAAAGAGATTCCTGCTTTAGGAGAATGAGCTGGAAAGTGAAAGAGAGCAGAGATGATAAACTGCACATTTATGACAATTTTATTGTCTTAATAATAACTCCACTCTCCTGCCAGCTCCTCTTGTTACAAGGTCCTAGATCATAGTAAGAAAAATCATCTTTCCCAGCTCTACTTCCATTGAGAGGGCCTTGAGTCAACTCACTCACCCCTGAATAGGAGGGGAAATAAAAACTGCTACACCAGGAAGAGTAGTGGTAACAACAGATTAAACGTGATTGACTAATAAGAGCGCTTGCTAACATAATCAAGTTGTTCTCACAAGAATTTGCTGAGCATAATTAGTGAGGCAGTCTGTTCAAAGCACATACAAATGCAATAAAAATAAAAGGAATTTGACCCTATTTTTTCATTGCCAACTTCCCAAGAGTGGAGAATAATAAAGTCTAGGTTCCAGTCAGCTCTTTCACACTAATAATTTACTCTCCAAAGTGAGATTTTGAAAATTAAAATGTGTTCCCATCAGTACCATGCCCTTTTAATAAATGTAGTCCTCTTCCACTCATTAGTTGAGTTTTATAAACCTCCTACTACAACCACAGTAGAACAGTCACAAGTAGCACTCGTCTTAATTTTGCTGCATGGAATTCCGGGTAGCTAGTGTCAAAATGTTTTCCTTCTGGAGAAAATACTTTATCTAGGTCATCATTACCTGTTTTGCTTTTTGAGGAATGGCTTCTCAACAAGTCTTCAGATAACCAGTTTCAGTTCTGTGTTTTCCACCTCATTTCTGGCAACAAAGATTTATGTTCCCATATTACTAGTTCCAGCTTAAATTAGTGACATAGAAACATTGCACTGAGCTTGGTTTCTGCAGGTCTACCAATGCCTTGCTTTCTAGCCCTAGTGACAGCTTGCAATCATGAAGACAGTTTGCTACTGCTGCCATCACTGCCTCAGATGTAGAAGCCCTGTGCATAGGACTCTCCCTGTAACCCAGCTAGCTGCCTGGATAGCCAATGGCACAAGCTAGAAGTATGGTGGAGATACACCCTCAGGGGTGACTAACCAACATGAGACAAAGCAGATATGCAGATATTAGGACTGGGAGATCATTATATCATCCCTTCCTCCCCCTCCCCCAAGGTAAACTTCAAAAATGTTTTATAAAACCAAGCAATTAACTGAAACCAGGTAAGGTACACACCTCCTTGTAGTTTTCCTTTCTTAAATTACACTTCTTCTTCTTCTAGTGTTTGCCCTTCTTCCGTAGCCAGTCAACAGCATCAGGTTGAGCCTGATGTAAACTTTCGAGACCTCCTTTGAATCTGGAGAGGTGGCAGTCATTGACTATGTGGGTCATAGTCTGTCTGTAGCCGCAGGGGCAGTTCGGGTCATCTCTGGCTCCCCAGCGATGGAACATAGCGGCACACGGGCCATGGCCTGTTCGATAGCGACTGAGGAGGGCCCAATCATAACGTGCTAGGTCAAAGCCGGGTTGACGCTTGCAGGGGTCTGTGATGAGGTGTTTGTTCTTTACCTCAGCTGACTGCCAACTCTGTTTCCAAGAGTCTGGAACAGAGAAGTTCAGTGTAGGCGTAGGGGACCAGATTGGTTGACGAGACGTCAAGCGTTGGACAGGGTGGGCGAAGATATCCGCGTATATTGGCAAGTCTGGTCAAGCGTAGACGTGGGAAATGAACTTAGATGATGCCGCATCCTGACGAATATCTGGCGGGGCGATGTTGCTAAGAACTGGCAGCCATAAAATAGTCATAAAATCTACCATTTTAATTGCTATTTTTTTAAAAAAAAATCCATTTACTCTGTATGCTAGAGAGAAAGAGAAGCACTCTAGCATATGCAGTGCTAGGGACTGAACTCTGGATCTCTTGCATGCAAATGCAGAGCTTAACCACTCTTAACTCTTTTTTATTTATCTTTTATTTAAGAAAGGATAAAATAAAAAAACCATAGGGTAGAAGGGGTACAACTCCACACAATTCCCACCACCCAATCTCCATATCCCATCCCCTCCCCTGATAGCTTTCTCATTCTCTATCCCTCTGGGAGCATGAACCCAGGGTCATGGGTTGCAGAAGGTGGAAGATCTGGCTTCTGTAATTGCTTCCCCGCTGAACACGGACGCTGACTGGTCAGTCCATACTCCTAGTATGCCTCTCTCTTTCCCTAGTAGGGTGGGTCTCTGGGGAAGCAGAGTTCCAGGACACATTGGTGGGGTCTTCAATCCAGGGAAGCCTGGCCAGCATCTTGCTGGCATCTGGAACCTGGTGGCTGAAAAGATAGTTAATATACAAAGCCAACAAATTGTTGAGCAATCATGGACCCAAAGGTTGGAATAGTGGAGAGGAAGTGTTGGGGGGGGGGGGGGACTCACTGCAAACTCTAGTGTACTTTTGCTTTCAGGTATATATTTTGCACTTGTTTATGGATATGTGTGAACCTATGCTCTCTCTCACAGAACCTGGTCTATATCTAGGTTTTGGGACTTTGTTAGAAAGTGATCCACCTGGGATGTAATTAGAGAATGCTATGAAAGGAAAGGTCTCACCTGAGTAATGAAGCTGAGGGATTGTCATTCCACACCTGGAGTCTCTGGACACAGTCTGAGCTGAAGCATGTTGAGGTGGCAATCATTGATTAGGTTGTGATCGGCTGATGAAATATTTGATATGGATTGGGAGAGGCATGCAGGAAAGTAGGCCCAACCCTAAGGTTCCAGGACTGGGGGAAATATAGGCTCTATAGTGGAAATGTGAGGTTCCTGCTGTCTTAGGGTATAAGAAGACAGTGAATAGTTAATGTTATCATCACATTATTTGGTAATTGGGTTAACTTTGAAAAGTCCTTTTGTTAGGGTTTGCTGTATAGTACCCAGTATCTTGTAACTAGCTGTGCCACTGGTTGCCTCTGATCTACTTGGTCTAGGCTTTTGAGAGAGTCCGCATATCAAATACACAGCCTATATATTAAGAAGACTCAGTCTGTGTTTTAAAAACTTCGAGACATACAATTAATTTTCCCCCTGTCATATTAATTAACTAATGATTTATATGACTACACTTTACTAGGAGTATACATAAACACCATTCCCACCACCAAAAGACTGTGTCCCATCCCACGCACCCACCCCCACCCCCCCCCACCCCCCGGCCCAGGAAGCCACATGTCTACCCCTCACCACAGGGTTTTTACTTTGGTGCCCTACTTTCAATTTAGTCAGATCCTGCTTTTAGTTTCCCTTTCTGTTATTCCTTCTCAACTTCTGTTGATGAGTGGGATCATTCCATACTCATCTTTATCTTTCTGACTTAGCTCACTTAACATAATTCCTTCTAGCTCTGTCCAAGGTGGGTCAGAGAAGGTGGGTTCATTGTTCTTGATAGTTGTATAGTATTCCATTGTGTATATATACCACAGCTTTCTCAGCCACTCGTCTGTTGTTGGGCACCTGGGTTGCTTCCAGGCTTCAGCTATTATCAACTGTGCTGCTATGAACATAGGAGTACACATGTCTTTTTGTTGGGTGTTATGGAGTCCGTGGGGTATAACCCCAGGAGAGGAATTACTGGATCATATGGAAGCTCCATGTCTAGCCTTGGGAGAGTTTTCCAGATTGCTCTCCACAAAGGCTGGACCAATTTACATTCCCACCAGCAATGCAAAAGTGTTCCTCTGTCCCCACACAGCCTCTCCAGCATTTAGTATACATAGAAAAACCTAAAGAATCCAGCAGAAAACTACTGGAAGTTATTAGGCAATATAGCAAGGTGTCAGGCTACAAAATCAATGTACAAAAATCAGTGGCATTTCTTTATGCAAACACTAAATCTGAAGAAGAAGACATCCAGAAATCCCTCCCATCTGCTGTTTCAGCAAAATCAATAAAATACCTAGGAATAAAGTCGACCAAAGAAGTGAAAGACTTGTATACTGAAAACTATGAGTCGCTACACAAGGAAGTAGAGACCGATACCAAGAAATGGAAAGACATCCCATGCTCATGGATTGGAAGAATAAATACCATCAAAATGAGTATTCTCCCCAGAGCCATATACAAATTTAATGCAATACCCATCAAAGTTCCACCAAGCTTCTTTAAGAGAATAGAACAAACACTACAATCATTTATCTGGAACATGAAAACACCTAGAATTGCCAAAACCATTTTGAGGAAAAGAAACAGAAATGGAGGCATCATACTCCCAGACCTCAAACTATATTATAAGGCCATTATCATCAAAACAGTCTGGTACTGGAACAAAAATAGGCACACAGATCAGTGGAACAGAATTGAGAGCCCGGAAATAAATCCCCACACCTATGGACATCTAATCTTTGATAAGGGGCCCAAAGCATTAAATGGAAGAAGGAGGTTCTCTTCAATAAATGGTGCTGAGAAAACGGTTGAAACATGCAGAAGAATGAAATTGAACCACTTTATCTCTCCAGAAACAAAAATCAACTCCAAATGGATCAAAGACCTGAATGTTAGACCAGAAACAATCAAATACTTAGAGGAAAACATTGGTAAAACTTTCCCACCTACACCTCAAGGACATCTTTGATGAATCAAACCCAATTGCAAGGAAGACTAAAGCAGAAACAAACCAATGTGACTACATCAAATTGAAAAGCTTCTGCACATCCAAAGAAACTATTAAACAAACAAAGAGACCCCTCACAGAGTGGGAGAAGATCTTCACATGCCATACATCAGACAAGAAACTAATCACCAAAATATATAAAGAGGTTAGCACCAAAAAAGCAATTGACCCTATCCAAAAATGGGCAGAGGATATGAACAAAACATTCACTTCAGAGGAAATCGAAAAGGCTAACAAACATATGAAAAACTGCTCCAGGTCACTGATTGTCAGAGAAATGCAAATTAAGACAACATTGAGATACCACCTCACTCTGTAAGAATGGCATACATCAAAAAAGGACAGCAGCAACAAATGCTGGAGAGGCTGTGGGGACAGAGGAACTCTTAACTCTTAACTCTCCCAGTCTGCCATCTAAGGGTACTGCACCATGGTGTTAATTTTGCAACTTTTTTTTTTTTTTGCCCATAATTGTGAAACAAAGATCTAAGATTTTTCTACAAGCAAAAATAAAGCTCAACACATATATCCAAAGGACATGAACTGTATTCTATACAGTAGTCAAGGTATTGGAGAATCCTAAATTCCCACTGATGCATAAGTAGCTAAAGAAATCATGGGTTGGGAGTCGGGCTGTAGCGCAGAGGGTTAAGCGCAGGTGGCACAAAGCACAAGGACCAGCATAAGGATCCCGGTTCGAACCCCGGATCCCCACCTGCAGGGGAGTCGCTTCACAGGCGGTGAAGCAGATCTGCAGGTGTCTATCTTTCTCTCCTCCTCTCTCCATTTCTCTCTGTCCTATCCAACAACGACAACAACAATAATAACTACAACAATAAAACAACAATGGCAACAAAAGGGAATAAATAAATAAAATAAATATTAAAAAAAAGAAAGAAATCATGGGTTATATTCAATGGAATACTACTTTGCTACTGAAAATGATATGGTATTTTAGGGGCTGGCTAGTTGTGCCAAGCATAGAGCATACTCATTACCATGCATAAGGATTCTGGTTCAAACCCTTGGTCCACACTGGGTGGGAGGAAAGTTCAAGAGCAAAGAAGTGGGGCCAAGTGGTGGCATGCCTGGTTGAGTGTACACACTACAACACACAAAGACCAGGGTTCCAGCCCCAAGTCCCCACCTGCAGGGGGGAAGCTTCATAAGCAGTGAAACAATGCTGCAGGTATCTCTATCTTCCCCTTCCCTCTCAATTTTTCTGTCTCTATCCAAAATAAATAGATGTCTTCTAAATTATTTTGAAAAGAACAGAGAAGCAGTGCTGCAGGTATCTTTCTTTCTCTCTTTTTCAATTTCTCTCTTTCCCCATCAACAAAAGAAAGGGGTTTTAAAAAAAGACAGCTCTTCATTTGCTCTCAATAAATCAATAAATAAAGTTTAAAAAAACATTCATTGCTAAAAATAATAATATTTGTAGCCATCTGAGCCAACAGGTAGACTTTCTGCTGATCTAACCAGGATGTTGATGACTGCTGTCTTATCATAATAGTAGTTGCTAAAGTTTAGAGTGTCTATGGAAATTTCTTAAAATAAAAAATCTGTATCATTCCCTGACTCTTCCTTGTGTGAAAGACTTCTCTGTAGCATGCAATGCTGTTTGGTATCATTTCACTCACAGCAGAACTTCTTTTAAAATGAGATCCATCTTTTCAAACATTGCTGTTGTTTTATCAACTAGGTTTGTATAACATTCGAAATCCTTTGCTGTCATCACAATACTGTTTATATATGCTGGTGGCATCTTCCCCAGGAGTCGATTCTGTCTCAAGGAACCACTTCCTTTGCTCATCCATAAGGATAAACCCTCGATCTGTTTATGTTTGATCAAGTCAGTACAGCAACACAATCACAGCCTCAGATTCTACTTCAAAGCATAGTTCTCGTTATTTTCACATAAGTACTAAATTTACCACTGAAGTTCTAAATTCCTCAAAGTTGTTGAACCCAAAGTCTTAAACCTTCTACCCATGAGGCATGTAATCAAATTCTTCCAAACTCCTATTAGAGCTGACATTTTGACTGCCTTCCATGAATCATGAGTGTTCCTAATGACCCCTAAAATGGTGAGTCCTTTGCAGATGGTTTCAACTGACTTTTCCCAGATCCATAAAAGGAATCACCATCTGTGATTGCTCTAGCCTTATTAAATGTATTTCTTTTTTTTAATTTTTATTTATAAAGTGGAAATAATTGACAAGACTATAGTATAAGAGGGGTACAATTCCATACAGTGCCCACCACCAGAACTCCGTAACCAGTCCCATCCCTTGATAGCTTTCCTATTCTTTATCCCTTTAGGAGTATGGAATTATAGGGGATAGAAGGTGGGAGGTCTGGCTTCTGTAATTGCTTCCTGCTGAACATGGGCATTGGCAGGTTGATCCATACTCCCAGCCTCTCTCTCTCTTTCCCTAGTGGGGCAGGGTTCTAAGGAAGCAGAGCTCCAGAACACATTGGTGGGGTTGTCTGCCTAGGGAAGTCTGGTTGGCATCATGGTAGCATCTGGAACCTGTTGACTGGGAAAAAAAATGTATTTCTTAAATAATAAAGCTTGAACCTAGACCTTACTCCTTGATTCAGAGGCTGCAGAATAGATGGCATAAAAAACAGGACTAATCTCCTCATAAAACTCCATCACAGCTCTTGGGTGACGAGGCACAGTAATATTTTCAAAGGAATCTGCTTTCCTGCACAGGAGGTCTCAGCAGTGAAATAAATATTGTCAGGAGGCCATGTTGTAAACAGATGTGCTATCGCCCCAGCTTTGATGTTTCATCTATTTATAGAGAATAAGTACAGTAAATTTAATATCATTCTTAAGGGCCCTGGATTTTTCAGAATGATCAATGACATCACTTTTAAGTTCAAGTCACCAGCTGTATTCACTCTTCATAAGCAAACCAGCCTGTCTGAGTTCCAGCTCCATTAGGACCTGGAGAGAGAGAGAAGGAAAAATAGAGGAATATTGGGTTGTAGTAATAGGGTTATGTGTGACTTAGAGGAGAAGAGAGGACTGGACCTGGAAGAATAGCAGGGCATTTATGTACAAATGTAGACAGATAGTTGTAGAGATGACAGCCCATCTGCAACCTTAGGAGAACTGCAGTGGCTTGCAATGGAGGGACTGGGGATTCAGAACTCTGGTGGTAGTAATGGTATGGAATTATACCCCTGTTGCCATGTAATTTTGTTAATCAATATTAAGTCACTAATAAAATTTAAAATAATATAAAACTCTAGAGGTAGAACTAGAAGATAATCCTCACAAATAAATAACACACACACACACACACACACACACACACACACACACACACACGTGAATCAGCCTGTCCCCGGAAACTTTGAAGTCAAGCTCTGATGTCTCTTCAGTTGTGAAAGTCCTAGACGGCATCTTCTTTCAATACAAGGTTGTTTCATCAACACTGTAAATCTGTTTGCCATGTAGCCACTTTCTCAATGATCTCAGGAGCTCTTCTGGATAACTTGTTGCAGCTTCTTTATCAGCACTGCCTACTTAACTTTGCATTTTTGTGATTCAGAGATTTGGAGATGGCTTCATTCTTTACACCTCATGAGCCAACTGACAGCATCAGATTTTTCTTCCACTGCAATCTTTACTTCTCTAAAACTTCAGAAAACTGTAGAGAGTGGGGCACCTTGCTCATGATTAGACTTTGGCTTAAGGGAATGTTGTGGCTGATTTGATCTCCTACCCAGATCACTCAAACCTGTTGTCCTCACTCTCCACTGTCCTCACTCTCATCACAATTAGATTGCCTAGATCAAATTTTCTCCCTCATCACCTTCTCAATTCCCTCCTCATTATTTCCTTTTCCTTCTTACCATGGGCCCCATAGGCTGAAAGTTTGAGCATTTTAAGACACCTATTTCATCACACCTTGAGTAATCTCCAAGAAACATGTGTTTGAGAATCCACAGATAGACCTCACTGGCACAAGCACATCCGATCTCCCCAAGTATTGAAGTGATGGTCAACAGGATGCCCCCTCTTTTTCACTACTATTACAATTACATTATTGAGGAAGTATTAATTTATATGGTTGTTGTCACAGGGTACAGTTCCACATCTGCCTAAAATGGGTGTCATCACACGTCACTCTCCACCCGGTCATCATCTTCTACCACAATAGGGAATTGGATCCCCATCTGCCCTCTCCCCTGGGTCCACCACCACCTAGTACCTCTCCTTTGAGTATTCAGAACTGCTGCAAAAGACTATATTCCACTAAGCTTCCATTCTTCATTATCCCTTGTTTTGCTTCCTAAATCCCACCTATGAGTGAGGTTATCTGATGTCACCTGTTCTTTAAAATGCCCTCTCTAGCATACTAAAAGATTTTGAGACATTTAGGAGTCCAAAGGAGACTACCAATCAGTCATCCCTCACTTCTCTGCCAGGACATCACAGGGGAGAAAAATCCGGTGAAAGAATTATCCATCATCCCATGCAGTCAGTGAATCGAATGGGATGGCTAATTCCTAACACATTAATTTGCTTTACTGCCAGAAATCTTAGTAATGACACTGAATGTTTATACTCCTTCCTACTATCTTGTATCCATCCTTAATCAGATTCTGTCAGCTTCCGTTTCCTCATACGTAAAAATACAAAAGGAAATACATCTTAGGAGACAAAAGAAAAAATTATAAGATAACATATAATCATTTAGCCCATTCATCAAAACAAAAAATTATCTCAATGAATCCTAATTCTTGCCTCATTTTGCAACAATTCCTGTATTTTTACTTTATGAGTTTGTATTACTTATGATAAGGACATGCAGAAGCATTGCATTGGGTTGGGATATAAAAAGAAAAAAATCATAAGTAAATTCACCACATTAACACAGCTATTTCCCATTTTCATTATCCCTTTCCATCCTTTGATTACATAACTGTGCATTTTAGGAAAGTGCAATCAAGAGTATGCATAATATTTCACATCATTATGTTCCTATACTGTGACCATTGCCATAATTAAAATTTGCATGACTATATAATATTTCATCAAGGGAATATAGGATTATTTAAGTAATCATCCTCCTACCACAAGAAAGTTAAGATGGTCCCAATGTTTGCTTACTATCATAAGAGTGAGATGCAATAAAAAATGTGTTGATTACTTTTTTATTATTATTTTGGATTATTTCCCTCTCATTTGTTTCCAGAAGTGAAATTTATCTGTCAAAAACTGTAAATATTTTTACCCCCCTCAGGCATTTTGCCAAAGTGCCTCACAGAGTATTATCTAGTAGTCTCAACTACAACCAGTAATGCCTAAATGGGAATGATGGGATTTTGAAAAACACATTTATTATTCACCACATTTGTTTTTTACCACCGGGGTTACATGATTCCATGACTCCCAGTAGTCAATTTTTAAAATTTTTTTCTTAGGTAGATAGAGGGTAAGAGTGGCAGGGGGAGAGAAAGAGGGAGAGGGAAAGGGAGAAGGAGATGTTCATGAAACTTCCTCCCTTTGGGCACCCTTAAGATGGCTTAGGACTTGAACCTGGGTCTTTATGCCCGGTATGTGTGCACTCTAGCAAGTTAGCCACCTACCAGACACCTCTCCAAATCTTTTTTTTTTTTCATTTACTTATATTTGGGGGGTGGTGAGAGAGAGATAGCAGAGCACCATTCAGTGCTGGCATATGTAGTTCTGAAATAAAATCTGGAACCTCATGAATTCAAATCCTGTGCTCTACTACTTAGTTCAGTCCTATTCAGTTTACTTATTCTTCTTTATCTAAAGAATCTATATTAGAAGTAACAAATCACCTCAGGTCACCTGACTTTAAGGGGAAGGCACTATTTGTATAGCTTCATTTTCATATAACATTTCCTCTAAAATCTAAGATTTCTAGAGACATTCCATCTTCTTGCTTCTTTCTTTTTTTATTTCTTTATTGGGGAATTAATGTTTTACATTCAATAGTAAATACAATAGTTTGTACATGCATAACATCCCCCAGTTTCCCATATAACAATACAACCCCCATTAGGTCCTCTGTCATCCTTCTTGGACCTGTATTCTCCCCACCCACCCACCCACCCCAGAGTCTTTTACTTTGGTGTGATATGCCAATTCCATTTCAGGTTCTACTTGTGTTTTTTGTTTTTTCTCCTGATCTTGTTTTTTCAAATTCTGCCTGAGAATGAGATCATCCCATATTCATCCTTCTGTTTCTGACTTATTTCACTTAACATGAATTTTGCAAGGTCCATCCAAGATCAGCTGAACAGAGTGAAGTCACCATTTTTTACAGCTGAGTAGTATTCCATTGTGTATATATACCACAACTTGCTCAGCCACTCATCTGTTGTTGGACACCTGGGTTACTTCCAGGTTTTGGCTATTACAAATTGTAATGCTAAGAACATATGTGTACACAGATCTTTTTGGATGGATGTGTTGGGTTCCTTAGGATATATCCCCAGAAGAGTAATTGCATGATCATAGGGTAGGTCCATTTCTAGCCTTCTGAGAGTTCTCCAGACTGTTCTCCACAGAGGTTGGACCAATTGACATTCCCACCAGCAGTGTAGGAGGGTTCCTTTGACCCCACACCCTCTCCAGCATTTGCTGCTGTTACCTTTTCTGATGTATGACATTCTCACAGGAGTGAAGTGATATCTCATTGTTGTTTTGATTTGCATTTCTCTGGCAATCAGAGACTTGGAGCATTTTTTCATGTCTTTCTCAGCCTTTTGGATCTCTTCTGTGGTGAATATTCTGTCCAAGTCCTCCCCCCATTTTTGGATGGGGTTATTTGTTGTCTTGTTGTTGAGTTTGGCAAGCTCTTTATATATGTTGATTATTAAACTCTTGTCTGATATATGGCATGTAAAGATCTTGGTTTGGGTAGTGGTTTCTTTTGCTGTGAAGAAGCTTTTTAATTTGATGTAGTCCCATAGGTTTATACTGGCCTCAGTCTTCTTTGTAATTGGATTCATTTCATTGAAGATGTCTTTAAAATGTATGCGGAAAAGAGTTCTGCCAATATTTTCCTCTAAGTATCTGATAGTTTCTGGTCTAACATCCAAGTCCTTGATCCACTTGGAATTTACTTTTGTATTTGGTGAAATACAGAGGTTCAGTTTCATTCTCCTGCATGTTTCATCCCATTATTTCCAACACCATTTGTTGAAGAGACTGTGCTTTCCCCATTTAATAGTCTGGGCCCCCTTGTCAAAGATTAGATGTCCATAGGTGTGGGGGGCTTGCTTCTATCTATTACTAGAACCTTCTCTCCTCAACTAATCCTAAATTCCCATCTCAGGGCACAGACTTTCCAGTTCATAGTGTAAACATAGTGACTTGGGACATCAGTTGAACTTTATGGAGTTCTAGGGTACTCATAATACAGGCTAAGTTTTGCTGAAACAAAGTCCAGAGGAAGAAGGACCTCAGGAGAAGGTAAACAAAATATCTTCACCCAACGAGAATTCTGTGGGATCCCCAGAATCCAGAGACTTAGCTTCAACTTTACATGTCTACATTATGTAGTTTTGCCTGACTTGTTCAGACCAAATTGAGATAAAATGGTGACTTTGTTGTTGTTAATGATTGAATATGCAGATAATATACAAATTTTAAAAGTTATGTTCAAAAAATGATCTGAGTATGGAGAAACAGTTCATAACTTGGTCATCTGATAAGAAGAAATAGAGAGGCAGCAGGAGTTAATTGTTGGCTTAATTGACAAGCTGGGAAAACCAGGGAGCTAGAAACAGAATTGGACCAGGGAGATGGCAGAGTGGTAATGCAAAAGACTTTTATGCTTGAGGTTTCACAGTCCTGGGTTCAATACCTGGTACTGCTATAAACCAGAGTTGAGTAGTGCTCTAATAAAGAAGAAAAATCCTTTATTTTGGATTAGGCCCTCTGGCTTAAATCCAGCAGAACAGGTAGAATAATGCCCCTTCCCAGATGTCCAAGCTTCAATTCCTAGACCCCAAGAAATGTTACACTGAAAAGGAGACTTTACAATGGGGAGACTACCCTGTGTTATGCAGATAGCATGAAGGTTCTTATAAGAGAAAAGCAGAAGGCCCAAAGACAGTGAAGCTATAAATAACAGAAGCAGATTGACTCAAGAATGTAGGCAATGTCTAGAAGCTAGAAAAGCCCAGGAACAATTTCTTTCCTAGAGCTTCCAGTTCAGTGGATGCTTTGATTTTAGCTACATAGGACCCCATTTCAATTCTCTGATGTCCAGAACTATAAGAGAATAAATTGGCATTGGTTTAAGCCACTAAATTGAAGCATAATTTGTTGCAGTAGCAATAGAAAATTAACATACAGAGTGAGAATTCATTCAAATCTTCACATATTAAAAAGTTGCAGATGAAAACCTGAAGAAACATTACCTGGAAATTTGGAAGAAGGGGTGATGTCAATCATTTTGAACAAGTCTAAGAGGTCCCCTGACCACTTCAATAGTTCTTATCATAGTGTATCACTACTGTTTTTCATGTCTGCTTTCTGAATCTATGTGCTTCCTGAAATGCTGCCATATTTTGAAACCTTCTTCTGCCTATCTGTAAAAAGATGTAAATGAAGGCTTGATACCATCTAGGTATTCTCTGAAATGTAATTGGAGAAGTCAGTGTTTTTTCTCTCTAAACTGAACTTCTTAAATACTCATTACCAGGTAAACAAGACAGCAGCGTTTGAGATGATATAGCTTTTCTCGCAGAGAAACAGAAAAACAGCAACGGTATTTTTCCAGTGACTCTTTAGAGCTGATGACAGTGCTGGACAACATCGGTTTCTGGAGCAGAACTCTGACCTGCAGCTCTCCTGTGAATTATTAGCACAAGTCAATGTTTGAGCCTCTGCATATGAACTGACTTAAAGATCAGGGTGTGCGTGCAGAGAAAGTCTTTGTAAGACTCAGGGAAGACAACCCAATGGGAAAGGATCAGTCAGCCACAATCATTTGGAAAACACACACACACACACACACACACACACACATATATATATATATATATATATATATATATATATATATATATATATGTACAAGTCTAAAAGGCAGCAAAATACGTGAAAAGAAATCACTTAACAAAAGAAAATTTTTTTAACTATTATAGAAAGCACAAAACCCTACTGAATAAAAACTCCCTTATAGGGCTCAAAAAGGCATGGATGGAATTTAGAAGGCAGACTAAAGCTGTCATCTCCTCTCCTCTCCATCTCTTCCTGCCACCCCTGTGTCACTGCCTTGGCATGAGCTCTAGACATCACTTTCCTAGAATGATGAAATCACTTTATAGCTCATCTTTCTCCCTCATCATTTTCTAGTCTATTTTCCGTTCTGCTGCCAGAGTGGATTTTCAAGACATAGATCTTATCAAATCATTTCCCTGCTAAAAATAATTTTCCAGTTCCCATTTCCAAATACCTAGTATAAAATATGATATATACAGTATATATATGTGTGTGTGTGTGTGTGTGTGTGTGTGTGTGTGTGTGTGGATACACACATATATATCCTTGGGTAAGCTGGCCCATTTCTCAGGTTACAGGTGAATCATATTGATCTCTCTGAGTCCTGCTTGCCATGCCTTGCTGTCTCAAGACACATGTTTTCCTACTTGTCCAAAATCCCTCCTCTCTAGTCGGAAGTGACATAGTTCCCCTCACCAATTCTATAAGAGCTATTGTCGTAGTGCATCACTACCAATTTTTATGTCTGTTTTCTCAACCTATGTGCTTCCTGAAAGAAAGCTCTGGCTTATTTACCATTTTAATGCCATGCCACTTAATTGTGTTTGGCAGCTAACATAGAATTAGATTGTAAACAAATGTTTACTGAAAGCAAATCTATGAGAGGTTGTCTTTAGCCATGTCACAGACACACACACAAATTTATGGGGAATTTTTCTCATATACTTAAAAAAAAAAGGGGGGAGATTGAAAGCCCAAACTGCTAATAGCAGATCCAGGTTGGCATCAATGCCCATGTACCTTCTATTTTTCTGTTTCTTTTCCCTAAGCTTGGTTACCTCAGATCATCCAAAGTCTACTGTTCTCCATACTAGAAAGTAGGAAAAAGCCTCAGAGATAACCCAGGAAAAGTACTTAGACACTCTCACAGGTAGGTATAGAATGGTTTAATCCTCATTTTTGTTTACATCTCTCTGATCACTAGTGTCTTTAAGTTGTTTTTTTTTATGGCTTTTTGTTTGTTTGTTTTTATATGTCTGTTGGCTCTTTGGATCTCTTCTTTAGTGAAGAGTCTGTCTATGTCTCTTTTCTTCACTAAAAAAGAGAGAGAGAACACTTAGAGTAAAATGTAAAGCTTTATATACTTTCATTACGGGAAAAAACTGAACATCCAGTATTTAAGTATATATTCCAAAAGTAAGAAAAAAATCATCGAATTTAAATGTATACAAAACACAGTGGCTCAGTGGTAGCACACCTGCCTTGCATACCTGGGGCCTTAGATCCCACCCCCTAGAACCATGAGAGAAACAGAGAAAACAAGTCAGAACTCCATGGAAGATAGAGCACTGCTTTCATTTCTATCTTTATTTTTTTAATCAGTGCCATAATTTTGTGCATGTGCAACTTCACTGTTCCTGTGCTTTTTTATTGAAAGGCATGTACCCTACCTGAAAAGCTATCTCTGGTCATCTGTCCCATAATGAAAATAAAAGTTAAAAGTAGGCAACAAAGGGAGCTCAGCAGTAGAGCTAATACATGAGAACCTGAGTTCAGTTTCCAGTGCTGCACTGAAAAATAATAAGTCAAAGGATATACTGTCTGCTCCAAAGATATACAGTAATCTCTCCTTATCTGTGAGAGGTGTTCCAAAAACCCCAGTGTATATCTGAGACCGTAGTTAGTACCAAACTCAATATGTATTGATTTTTTTTATTATAGTAAAGGTTAATTTATAAATTAGGCACATTAAGAAGTTAACAGCTGGGGGCCAGGTGGTGGCACACCTGGTTGAGAGCACATGTTACAAAGCACAAGGACCTGGGTTCAAGCCCCAGTCCCCTCCTGCATGGGGAAAGCTTCATGAGCAGTGAAGCAATGTTGCAGTTCTCTCTCTCTCCCTCTCTCTCTCTTTCCCTCTCCCCACTTCCTCTCAATTTCGGGCTATCTCTATCCAATAAATAAATAAAGATAATAAAAAAATTAAAAAGAAGTTAACAATAGTAAGAGCCAAGAGAGAACAGTTTTAACAATATACTATTATAAAAAGTACATGATTTCTCTTTCTTTTTTAATTTAAATTTTATATATATATTGTTTGACAGAACAGAAAGAAGAAGGTGGGGAGATAGAAAGGGAGAAAAAGAGAGAGAGAGAGAGAGAGAGAGACCTGCAACCCTGCTTCACCACTCGTAAAGCTTTCCCCCTGCAGGTGGGGGCTGGGGGCTTGAACCCAGGTCCTTGTGCCTGTTAACACATGCACTTAACCAGGTGTGCTACCACCTAGCCCCTGGTTTCTCTTTCTCTATCCCAAAATATTTTACTGTCTGTAATATGTTTAGCTCATAGTTGACCATGAGTAACTAAAATAGCAAAATGGAGTCTCTCAACCGGTTCTATTCTAATACAGCTGGAAACATTTTATGCATATTTTCTAAAGTTTCAGGGCTGGGAAGATAGCTTAGCATGTTAAAGCACAGGGCATTTGTGCCTGGGAGCCCAGATAACCCAGGTTCAGTTCCTAGCACCACCATTATCCAGAGCTGAGCAGTTCTCTGGTAGCTCTATCACATAAACATCAATGAGGAGATCTTTCCTTTTTTTTTTTTTTTTTAACAGTTGCAATGTGGACTGAATGAATGAAGACACTATCACTGCTGTGATACATGAAAGGGAAGCATTTCCTGAGGAGCAGGCTCTGAACTATACAGCTAAGAATACATAAAACTAGACAAAGGTTGGGGATGCCTTCCAAATGAGGGAAGTACATGAAAAGATGTTCATCTGTCACAGTCAGTGTGTGTGTGTGTGTGTGTGTGTGTGTGTGGCATCTAATTTAATTTAATTTAGAGAATTATTAAAAAAAAATCAGGCACTGACCTATAAGGGAATAAAAGAATGTTCACTTCATCCCAACCCCTAAACCTCCACAGTCGTTTTTCCTCATCTGGAATCAGGATGCTGAGTTTTGTCAGTTCCACCATATCATCAGCCAGCCTGGGTCTCTCCAAGTTGTCGTGGTAACAGAATACCCTCATCCTTCCTGGCTTTTCCTCACACACTACTCAAAAGAATGAAATGTCATGACATTGGGATGGCTCCCATTACTCAGCCAAATTTCTTTGAGAGCTGCCTATTTTCCAGCAGATTCATAATTTCTCAGGGCTGGGCCCTCTTTTGTAGGTAGTTCTCCTCAGAAACCTGCCCCTGTGTATTCTAAAAGAATCCATGACCTTGTATTTCCACTCTGGGAGAACTTGTTTTTTGTCAACCGAGTTCCCTGGGGCTTGGAATATATCTCTGTTTTCTCAATGATAAGTGTGTGTATGTGGTTTTAATATCATAGTTTTTTAAATTTTTTATTGTCTTTATTTATTGGATAGAGACAAGCAGAAATCGAGGGGGAAGGAGGTAAAAGAGAAGGAAAGAGACAGAGAGAGACCTACAATGCTGCTTCATCATTTTCAAAGCTTTCCCCCTGCAGGTGAAGACTGTCTTGCACATTGTAACATGTGCATTCAAACAGGTGCACCACCACCTGGCCTCAGGTAATATCATATTTTTAATATTTAATATTCTCCCTATGACACATCATCTACTCCAATAAAAATTCTCAAAGAGTAACAACACATGAGCTACTTTAATTTCTAATACTAGAAGGACTAATTAAGGTTTTAAAAGTCAGTTCTCATGGTTCCATACATTTATTTTAATTTAAGAGAATCATCAGTCGTGTCATTTAAAGCATGATGCTAGAGGTTCTCACACTTGAATCTGCACCAGAATCACCCAGAGCACTTGGCAAAGCAACGATTGCTGACATTTCTGATTCAGGAGATATTAAATGCCATATGACACCTTTTTTAAAAAATTACTTTTAATGAGATACAGAGAAAGAGAGAGAGAAGGAGAAGAAGAAGGAGAAGAGAAAGATAAAGAGCAGCCTACCAAAGCACTGCTCAGATAGCTTATGGTGGTGCTGGGGACTGAACCTGGAACTTCAGGGCCTCAGTCATGAAAGTCTTTTGTATAACCATTATGCTACCTCCCCAGCCTGAAAACGTTTTTTAATATTTATTTACTCAGTAATGAGAGATAGAGAAAGAGAGAGAGAATCACTCTGGCACTTGTGATGCCAGGTATCAAAGTCAAAACCTCTTGCCTGACAGTCCTACAGGTTATCTACTACACTACCTCCAGGGCTGCATCGGAGAACTTACACTTCTAATATTGGGTTATCAGAACAAGTCATGATGTCACTCCAGGAACTTGTCCTCCCTATAAAGTAGCAAAAGTAGGGAATACCCCACTTCCTGAAAGGAAGCTGGGTCATCTTACCCTGCCACTCAAGGAAGACTGGTCCTGAAGTAAGTGCAGCCTAGAATGTTCCCAGCAGTGAACATGAACTGCAAGCTCAGATCAACCAGGAATCCAAGGTTACACAGGCTTCTGTGCTAAATATATATTTGCAGGCCCTGGGTCAGGTGAATGGGGTAAAGAGTTAATTTTTTTCAAGGCTAGGTGGTGGCACACCTGGTTGAGCGCACATGGTGCAATGTTCAAGGACCCAGGTTCAAGTTCCTGGTCCCCACCTGCGGGGGAAAGCTTTGCAAGTGGTGAAGCAGTGCAGCAAGTGTCTCTCTGTCCCTTTCCCTCTGTCTCCCCCTTCCTCTCAACTTCTGGCTGTCTCTATCCAATAAATAAGTTTAAAAAAAAAGAGTTAATTTTTTTCATAGACTTTCTTCAAGATTGGGAGTTACTCTCTGTCGTAAGCCAATTTTCTATAGCCTTATCATCAATGTTGACATCATCTTCTCAGACAGTATTTTTGCCCAACTCCATGTGAGCTATCAAACTCAAGAAAAAAATACAGAAGTCATAGGCCTCTAGGAACATACCTAAAATAGATTGCCCCACTTTTCTCCACCCTAAGATCCCTATTCTCATCTACTCTATTCCTACTTTTTGGTTCATGTTCATTAACCATTTTGTCCTGCTTTATAACTTACTGCCTTTCAGCCACCAAGTTGCAGATGCTACTGTAACACCATCCTGACTTCCCTGGGCAGATGCCCTCACCAATGCTTGATGGAACCTCACCTCCCCAGAGCCCTACCCCACTAGAGAAAGACAGAAACAGGCTGAGGGTATGGATCATACCACCAAAGCCCATGTGCAGCAGAGAAGCAATTATAGAAGCCAGAACTCCCTCCTTCTGCACCCCATAAAGGTCTGTGAGCCGTACTCCCAGCAGAGGAGAAATGATAGGTGGGAGGTAACCAGAGGGTTGTGAACTCCAACTCCATCAGGACCCAGAGAGAGAACAGGCAAAGGAAGGTTACTTGGAAGTACTAATAGGTATAGGTGTGACTTAGAAAGAAAGAGACGATGGAACCATGGGAAAAAAATAAAAGCAGGCAGATATATATAAATATAGACAGAGAGTTATAGAAATAGCAATCTAATGGTCCAGGAGGTGGCATAGTGGTAGTTTTGGACTCTCAAGCATGAGGTCCTGAGTTCAATCTCCAGCAGCACAAGTGCCAGAGTGATGTCTGGTTCTTTCTCTCTCCTCCTGTCTTTCTCATAAATAAAAATCTTTAAAAAAAGAGAGAGAGAGAGAGAAAGAGAAAGAAAGAGCAATCTACCCATATCTGTGACCTTAGGAGAATTATTATAGCTTCCAATGAAGAGACTAGAGATACAGAACTCTGTGGAGGGTGGGGTAGGGAGGGACAGTACAGAATTATATCTATTATCTTATATAATTTTGTGAATCACTATTAAGTTACTAATAAATTTTTTAAGTCATGACATATTTTTCTATGATTTTTCCATGTAAAAATATTTTTGCCACCAGGCTATCACCAGCACTGCACTGGTCTAGGGATCATCTTTTAAAAGGCATCCATCACTGAGGAAGTAGACACTGAATGATAATTGGCAAACTGAAACCACCTTCGATAAGCCTGTTAAAAGCAAATTTTAACCAGGAAAAAAGCTCTCAGAGTTCTTGTAAGAGAAGATACTGAATCCATATCTAAGCTTCTCCACCTTTCACTAAATGATAGGTGGTCTTAGGCCACCTATAAAAGTCCTCTAAGCTACAACTGACCTTTAAAAAATTCTGATGCTTAACCTTGCAAAGTTATTGTTCCAATTAAACAAAACAAAGGATGTGAGGCTACACATCAGGAGGGAGCTTCCATGTAAATATAAGTTGCTAAGAGTGTTGCTGCCAAGGTTAGTTATTGTTGTAATTATTGAAGAGAAATTCTCCATCCCTCAAGGCCACCTCAAAGACCCTCCTCACCCCAAGGGCATACATGGCCCCTGCTCCCCACAGATAAAACTGATTCTCTTCCTATAAAAGCCACTTCTTACTTCAAGACCTCATCCTCACACATGGGCAATTCCATTGCCCCAGAACTGCTTTTTTTTTTTCCTTATTCTTTATTTTAAAGAGAGAGAGAAATAAAAGGAGACATAGAGAAAGCAAGATATCACAGCACTGTTCCACTATCCAAGGGGCTTTTCCCATGGTGTTATGGTATTTCTATGCAGTACCTTGTACTCAAACCCAGGTCCTCACATGTGGTAAGGTACATGTGCTAACTCCTGAACCTTAACATTTAAATTTTGTCAGGTCTAAAATACGATAAATGTAGTGTGGGAGACAGCATAGTGGTTCTGCAAAAAAACTTTCATGCCTGAGGCTTTGAAGTCCCAGATTCAATCCCCTGCACCACCATAAACCAGAGCTGTGCAATATTCTAGTAATAAATAAATAAATAAATAAATATAATGTGATAAATGTCTACCTGCATTCTTCTGCTTCTCCCACACACCGTCACAATTCACACCCACAGCATATACTATACGTATATTTACTATATCAGATTAATATATAAGCATATACACACATAAACAACTAAAAGTGAAACTCAAGAAACTGAAATTTTTGAGAGTAAAAAACTAGCACAATCATTTTGGAAAACAGTACAGAGCTTTCTCAAAAAACTAAAAGTAGAACTTTCATATGACTTAACAATTTTATTCCTATGTGCCAAGCCAAAGAAGCTGAAATTATTACCATACAGAGTTATCAGCACCCCAAAGTTGATTGCAGTGTTGTTTACAATAGCTATTGATATGCTATGAAAACAACCTGTGTTCCCATCAAGAGCTGGATAGTTAACAAAGAAGCTGTGGAATGTATTCACAATGGGAGACTATTCAGCTATTAAAAAGGTGTTATTTTTGCCATTGACAGCAATACAGAAGGAGCTCAAGGTGCCTATGGGAAGCAAAATAATTCAGAAGAGAGAGATAAATATAGGTTGGTTTTACCTATGTGTACAATGTAAGGAAGCAAAGCAGATGAGTGTGTGAAAATGAGTGTTGGTAGGTATGACAACAAAAACTGAGGTTACCTGAGAAGGGAATGGGGGTGTGCACAAGAATGGATGAAGGGATATAAATAAATAAATAAATAAATAAATAAATAAATAAAACTGTGACTCACTTGACTGGCATGAGCTTGGCATTTCAATTCAGCATTGCTCTCCCAGTGACTATCATTCAAGTTCCCCAAGTAGATACTCTTTGGAAGATGGAAACAAGCTTGATAAATAAGAACTCCAATCCCCAAATCAGATGGCTGAACTCTACCAGCTCCCGCTCCTTGGAGAAGAAGCTACAAGACGGAGGTTTCCAGACCTAAGATCTCCATTGACAGTAAAGACTCCCAGTGTTGTGCCCTTGGCCTTGACCATGGACTTCTAGGTGGGTTCAGGGAAATCAGAATTGAATGTATGTTTCAGCTACTTTAGCCCTTTCTCCTCTGAGGTTCTTGGTTACAAGAGAAGGCTAGGTAGAAAGTGAGAAATTATTGGGTGCTGGGCTGTGGGCAGGCCATGGCACATGCAGTTTAAGTGTATATATCACAGTGTGCATGGTCCTGGGTTCAAGCTCCCCCCACCCTACCTGCAGGGGAGACACTTCATGAATGGTGAAACAGGTCTACTGGTGTCTTTCTCTCGCTATCGCCTCACCCCTATCAATTACTCTCTCTGTCTTGTCAAATAAAAAAATAGAAAGGGGAAACATGACTGCTGAGGGAGGTAGATTTATAATGTAGGCACCAAGCCACAGCAATAACCCTGGAGGCAAAGAAAAACTTTAAATTTTCCTGTAGTCCATCCAAGAATACTAAAAGCTTTTGACTAACCAGGAAGCACCACACCTTGTTGGCATCTTAGCAGGGAGAAGGGAAAACTTAATGAACATCTCCCCTGAGCAAATATATAGATGACTTGCCAATTATCTTGAGCTTAAGTTTAGGAACAATCACAAGGTTAACTGTACAGCCCAATACACAATGGGCGTTGTTCCTATCATTTCCTCTCTTGTAATACCACCAACCAGACAACATGTGTATGAGGAATCCTTAACAGATGGTGCAGAGGATAGATACTAAAAATAGAAGAGTTGGATTGTACAAAAGGCCCAGCCAGTGACTTCCTTCCAGAGAGAAATAAAGATGAAGCAAGGAAGAGTAGATGAAGGGGCATGGCTGTGAGCAAAAGATTGCACCTGCTGTTGAGTGTGCAAAAGGCATCTCCAAGTCATCCCTCCTGCAAGGGTAATGAGTATTCATATGCATAAGCCTCCAGTGAAGTTGGTTTTTTTATGAGACTGTCTGAATTTCCAGCCCTGGGATGACACCTCCAAAGTCCTGACCTGAACACCTACAAGGCCCCCACACACACCAGCCTCCACTCCTTCTCTTTTCTTTCATCTGTCTAGCTATGGCCGATGTGCTCCCTGTGGCCTTACATGGCAGATTCAGAACCTCCCTTGAGTGTCATTTAAGGAAATGGCCAACAGGATGCACAAGCCTGGTAGGTTTTCAAGAGCCTTAGCTTTTCCACTACATCAAGTAATTTGAAAGTAGTTTCTTCAAACTAGCTAGAAAGCTGACTATTTCTGATTATCACTCAGACAGAGAGGGCAAAAGAGCAGTTCTGATGGAGATTATGAGAAAGAAGCTCATTCAGCCCAAAAGATGCTTTTTAATCAGCTATATTCTACTTAGCCCAGAAAAAAATAAGGGAGAGCAAATGAAGAGGTAAAAGGATGGGTAGAATGAGCAGGCTTTATAAGTGGTCTAAGAGAAAAGCAAGAATTTGATAGCTATGATACCCAAAATTTTACACCTAATTTGTCAGAATGATTTTATATGCATTCTGTGTTTTCGCCTAGCAGGAGGGCAGGAACTGTTCTTTTCATTCAAATTATCATTATCCTACTATGTTTGCTAAATGGAAATCAAGGTCAGAGCTACAATAGCCTAGTAAATCACCTGGTACATCTCAGAGGCAGCAGTTTTGTCCTTAGATACTCTTCTGTTTGATGTTTCTGCCTCATATATTATAAAGGATGACTTTCCCAAGGTCCCTCTTAAGGAGCTTAATGTCTGTAAATGATGGAACATGATCGGGAACTGAGGCAGATAAGGCGTCAGGCAAGTCGGGTACATGGAGGACAGGGCAAAATGGTTCTCCCTGGGGGCCATGCACAGGGGTCAGAAGCGAGCTGGCAGCCATGGTGTAGAGCTGGATTAACCCACTGACCTCACAGTCAGCTGATCAGAGGATGGCTGTGTTGTCAAAATCTAATCAGCTTGCATAACCACTATGCTATCTCCCCTACCTGAAAATAATGGTTGTGGGAAAAGTCGTGATACATACTTGCATCAAAAAACACAGGAAAAAAAAATACATCAAGAGTTTCTTGGCAACCCAATAACCTTTTCTTAATGTTAACAAGCAACTTTAAAGTCCTGGCTTTTTTGTAAAAGGCATTTGTTTGTTTGTTTGTTTGTTTTTTAGGCAGAGAGGCAATGTAATTCTAATAAAATAGACTTCTAAAATCTCTGCAGTAATTCCTCTTCTATCTACCTACTCATTCTTAAAAGTTCTTAGAAACTCAATTTGTGGGGGGTTGGGCAGTAGCACAGTAAGTTAACCGCACATGGCGCAAAGACTGGAGTAAGGATCCCAGTTTGAGCCCAGCTCCTCGCCTACAGGGGAGTCACTTTACAAGCATGTCTGCAAAAAATCAATTTGCCTTGAGGGGTAGGGTTCCAGGACACATTGTTGAGGTTGTCTGCCCAGGGAAGTCAGGTTGGTATCATGGTAGCATCTACAGCTTTGTGGCTTAAAAGCATTATGATATAAAGCAGAACAAATTGTTTAATAATCACGAACCTAAGGTGAGATTTGGAGTCTTTGTGTTGGAAGAAGTTAGGAAGTCTATTTTAGATATACTCCAAGGGGGCCATGACCTTACTAATTTTTGCCTGAGCCTGATAGCTATCAGGCAGGTGGGCTGAAAGTATTGTCTGGGAAATAGTGTCAGAGTTTTCAGAAATAAGACTAGAAAGCTGGATAAGGGCAGAGAGGAGCTCCCAAATATGAGAAAAGCATATAAATAATGTTAACTATAGAAACAAGCTGAGGGTATGGATAAAATTGTCAACATCCATGCCCAGGAGAGAAGAAATTATAGAAGCCGTATCATATACAACATCACCATAATTTATGTCCTTTGACATTATTTTTTTTTATTTTATTTTTATTTTTACTTTTTATTTTATTTTTTATTTTATTATTCTTTTTATTTAAGAAAGGATTAATTAACAAAACCATAGCGTAGGAGAGGTACAATCCACACAATTCCCACCACCCAATCTCCATAACCCACACCCTCCCATGATAGCTTTCCCATTCTCTATCTCTCTGGGAGCATGGACCCAGGGTCATTGAGGGTTGTAGAAGGTAGAAGGTCTGGCTTCTGCAATTGCTTCCCCGCTGAACATGGGCATTGACTGGTCGGTCCATACTCCCAGTCTGCCTCTCTCTTTCCCTGGTAGGGTGTGTCTCTGGGGAAGCTGAGCTCCAGGACACATTGCTGGGGTCTTCAATCCAGGGAAGCCTGGCCAGCATCCTGGTGGCATCTGGAACCTGGTGATTGAAAAGAGAGTTAACATACAAAGCCAAACAAATTGTTGAGCAATCATGGACCCAAAGCTTGGAATAGTGGAGAGGAAGTGTTAGGGAGGTACTCACTGCAAACTCTAGTGTACTTCTGCTTTCAGGTATATATTTTGCAGTAGTTTATGGATACGTGTGAACATAAGCTCTCTCTCACAGAAACTGGTGTATATCTAGGTTATGGGACTTTGTTAGAAAGTGAACCACCTGAGATGAAATTAGAGTGTACTATAAAAGGAAAGGTCTCACCCGAGAAATGAAGCTGAAGGGTTGTCATTCCACACGTGAAGTCTCTGGACACAGTCTGAGGTGGAGCATGTTGAGGTGGCAATCGTTGTGTTGGTTAGGCTGTGATCAGCAGATGCAATATTATTTGGTATGGATTGGGAGAGGTATACGGGAAAGTGGGCCCTATCCAAGGGTTCCAGGACTGGGGGAAGTAGGGGCTCTATAGTGGAGATGTGAGGTTCCTGATGTCTTAGGGTTCAAAAAGACAATCGATAGTTAATGTTATCATCACATTATTTGGTAATTGGGTTAACTTTGAAAAGTCCTTTTGTTATGGTTTGCTGTACAGTATCCAGTATCTTGTATATAGCTGTGCTATTGGATGCTTCTAATCTACTTGGTCTAGGCTTTTGAGAGAGTCCGCATATCAAATACACAGCCTATATATTAAAAAGATTCAGTTTGTGTTTTGAAAAACTTTGAGACATACAATTGATCTTCCCCCTCTCATATTAATTAACTACTGATTTATATGTCTACATTTTGCTAGGAGTGTACATAAACACCATTCCCACCACCAAAGACTGTGACCCATCCCTCCCACCCACTCCCACCCCCCACTGGCCCAGGAAGCTGCATGTCTACCCCTCACCACAGGGCTTTTACTTTGGTGCCCTACTTACAATTTGGTCAGGTCCTACTTTTAGTTTCCCTTTCAGATCTTCTTAGTTAACTTCTGTTGATGAGTGGGATCATCCCATACTCATCTTTATCTTTCTGACTTAGCTCACTTAACATAATTCCTTCTAGCTCTGTCCAAGATGGGTCAGAGAAGGTGGGTTCATTGTTCTTGATAGCTGCATAGTATTCCATTATGTATATATACCACAGCTTTCTCAGCCACTCATCTGTTGTTGGGCACCTGGGTTGCTTCCAGGTTTTAGCTATTATGAATTGTGCTGCTATGAACATAGGAGTACACACCTCTTTTTGGTTGGGTGTTATGGAGTCCTTGGGGTATAACCCCAGGAGAGGAATTACTGGATCATATGGAAGGTCCATGTCTAGCCTTCTGAGAGTTTTCCAGACTGCTCTCCACAGAGGCTGGACCAATTTACATTCTCACCAGCAATGTAAAAAAAAAGGGTTCCTCTGTACCCACATCCTCTCCAGCATTTGTTGCTGCTGTCCTTTTTGATGTATGCCATTCTTACAGGAGTGAGGTGGTATCTTAGTGTTGTCTTAATTTGCATTTCTCTGACAATCAGTGACCTAGAGCAGTTTTTCATATGTTTGTTAACCTTTTGGATCTCCTCTGTAGTGAATGTTTTGTTCATATCCTCTGCCCATTTTTGGATGGGGTCATTTGCTTTTTTGGTGCTAAGTTTGCTGAGCTCTTTATATATTTTGGTGATTAGTTTCTTGTCTGATGTCTGGCATGTGAAGATCTTCTCCCATTCTGTGAGGGGTCTCTCTGTTTGTTTAATAGTTTCTTTGGATGTGCAGAAGCTTTTCAATTTGATGTAGTCCCATTGGTTTGTTTCTGCTTTAGTCTTCCTTGCAATTGGGTTTGATTCATCAAAGATGTCCTTGAGGTGTAGGTGGGAAAGTGTTCTACCAATGTTTTCCTCTAAGTATTTGATTGTTTCTGGTCTGACATCTAGGTCTTTGATCCATTTGGAGTTGATTTTTGTTTCTGGTGAGATAGTGGTTCAATTTCATTCTTCTGCATGTTACAACCCAGTTTTCCCAGCACAATTTATTGAAGAGAGCCTCCTTCTTCCAGTTAATGCTTTGGGCCCCCTTATCAAAGATTAGATGTCCATAGGTGTGGGGATTTAGATCTGGGCTTTCAATTCTGTTCCACTGGTCTGTGTGCCTATTTTTGTTCTAGTACCATGCTGTTTTGATGATGATGGCTTTATAATATAGTTTAAGGTCTGGGAGTGTGAGGCCTCCATTTCTGTTTCTTTTCCTCAAGATGGTTTTGGCAATTCTAGGTGTTTTCATGTTCCAGATAAATGATTGTAGTGTTTGTTCTATTCTCTTAAAGAAGCTTGGTGGAACTTTGATGGGTATTGGCATTAAATTTGTATATGGCTCTGGGGAGAATATTCATTTTGATGATATTTATTCTTCCAATCCATGAGCATGGGATATCTTTCCATTTCTTGCTATCAGTTTCTATTCCCTTGAGTAATGACTCATAGTTTTCAGCATACAAGTCTTTCACTTCTTTGGTCAACTTTATTCCTAGGTATTTGATTGATTTTGCTGAAACAGTAAATGGGAGTGATTTCTGCATGTCTTCTTCTTCAGATTTAGTGTTTGCATAAAGAAATGCCACTAATTTTTGTACATTGATTTTGTAGCCTGATACCTTGCTATATTGCCTAATAACTTCCAGTAGTTTTCTGCTGGATTCTTTAGGTTTTTCTTTGTATACTATCATATCATCTGCAAATAGTGAGAGCTTGACTTCTTCCCTTCCAATCTGTATTCCTTTGATTTCTTTCTCTTGCCTGATTGCTATGGCAAGAATTTCCAATACTATGTTGAAGAGTAACGGTGACAGTGACAGCCCTGTCTAGTCCCCGATCTGAGGGGGAATGCTTTCAGCTTCTGTCCATTGAGTATGATGTTGGCTGTAGGTTTGCTATATATAGACTCCACTATCTTGAGGAATTTCCCATCTATTCCCATATTTTGTAGAGTTTTGAGCATGAATGGGTGTTGGATCTTGTCAAAGGCTTTCTCTGCATTTATTGAGATAATCATGTGGTTTTTTTGCTTTGCTTTTATTGATGTGGTGAATGACATCAATTGACTTACGGATGTTGAACCAGCCTTGCATTCCTGGGATGAATCCCACTTGGTCGTGATGAACAATCTTTTTGATATGTTGCTGTATCCGGTTGGCCAAGATCTTGTTTAATATTTTGGCGTCTATGTTCATCAGAGATATTGGTCTGTAGTGACATTATTTGTATAGAGCTGTGCCACCAGTTGTTTCTGTTCTCCCTGGTCTAAGCTTTTAAGAGATTCAGCATATAAAAGGCTCAGCCTATGGTCTGTGCATTAAAAAGTTTGAGACATTGAATCAGTTTTCCCCTCTCATATTCATTAAATATTGATTTATATGACTACAAATTAATAGAAGTGTACATAAACACCATTTCACCACCAAAAGACTGTGTCCTATCCCATCCTCCCACTCCCCTGGCCCCATCTTTCCCATATTTGGGAGCTACTCTCTTCCCTGAACTAGCTCTCTAGCCCTTTTTCCACCCATGACATCATCTCCCCAGACAATAACTTGGATCCACCTGCATATCAGATTTCAGGCTTAGGGGGAAAAAAGTATAGCTACAGGCCCTTTGGAATATAACTAAAATATGTCTACTAGCTATCTATAAAATGGAGACACCCCCTCCCAACCACCTATTCATCTGCACTATTCCAGACTTTAGTTTCATGATTAGTCAACAACTTGTTTGGCTTTATATATTAACTCTCTTTTCAGCCACCAGGTTCCAAATGCTACCATGATGCCACCAGACTTCCCTGTACAGACAACCCCACAAATGTCTCCTGGAGCTCTGATTCCCCAGAACCCTGCCCCACTAGGGAAAAAGAGAGGCAGGCTGGGAGTATGAATTGACCTGTCAATGCCCATGTTCAGCGGGGAAGCAATTACGGAAGCCAGACCTTCCACCTTCTGCATCCCACAATGACCTTGGGTCCATAATCCCAGAGGGATAAAGAACAGGAAAGCTATTGGGGGGAGGGATAG
This sequence comes from Erinaceus europaeus, assembly GCF_950295315.1. Taxonomy (NCBI): domain Eukaryota; kingdom Metazoa; phylum Chordata; class Mammalia; order Eulipotyphla; family Erinaceidae; genus Erinaceus; species Erinaceus europaeus. Next base: position 76,055,923 of record NC_080164.1, on the reverse strand, counting down.
GATATGGAGTTCTGGTGGTGGGAATTGTGTGGAGTTGTACCCCTATGGTTTTGTCAGTGTTCGCTTTTTATAAATAAAATAAAATAAAATAAAATAAAATAAAATAAAATAAAAAGAAATTACAGAAGCCAGACCTGCCACCTTCTGCACCACATAAAGATCTTTGGTCCATACACCCGGAGGGATAAAGAATAGGGAAGCTTCCAGTGTAGGGTATAGGATATGAAACTCTGTTGGTGAGAATTGTATGGAATAACATCCCTCTTATCCCATAATCTTGTTGATCATTATTAAACTACTAATAAAAATAAGAATAAGCAAAAGGACCAGCATAAGGATCCTGGTTCGAGCCCCTGGCTACCTACCTGCAGGGGAGTCACTTCACAAGCAGTGAAGCAGGTCTGCAGGTGTCTTTCTCTCCTCATCTCTGTCTTCCCTCCTCTCTCCATTTCTCTCTGTCCTATCCAACAAAAATGACATCAATAACCACAACAATCTTAAACAACAAGGGCAACAAAAGGGAAAATAAATAAATATAAAAAAAAATTTAAAGAATAAATAAATAAATAAAATCAATTTGCAGCAACTATAGAGAGAGAAAAGAAACAGGAAAGTCCTACCCACTCCCACTCCCCAAGGAAAATACTGTCTTTCTATCTGCCTTAGGACATGAATATCCCCCCCCAGAGATATTTTTTCTTTCAAATAACAAAGGGTAGTAGCAAAACTCCAGTGTCCACTGGGAATCTAGATTGATAGCCACAAATGTATTAATGCTACAATACTTTTTTTTTTGGACTCCTCAATTCTTAGAATTTTCTGGGTAGACCTCCACAATTCAGACATCCTATGGAACAGACATCTCGGCTTGTGTATCAGCTAGATATCCCATATCATTTTATCCAAACTCAGCAAACTTCTGGGTCCACTAGATATAATCGTGTGCCAAGACAGCAGACTGGTTTGTGATATTACTTTCAAGGTTACATCCATAATGAACCAAGAAGCCACTGAAATAAATGTGCATAATTCTGAAATAGAAATTTCAAGTTATGAATCCAAGCAGTGGTGCACCTGGTTGAGTGCACATGTTACAACATGCAAGGGCTCAGATTCAAGCCCCCTGTCCCTACCTGCAGGGAAGAAAGCTTTGTGAGTGGTGAAGCAGTGTTGTAGATGTTTCTCTCCCACTCTCTTTCACCCCCTTTCTTCTTAATTTCTGACTGTCTCTAACCAATAAGTAAATAAAGAGAAAAAAATTTTAAAAAAAATTCAGCTTAAAAAGTAAGGTCAGGACAAAAGATGGAGCATGGAAAAGAAAAAGAGAAAGAAAACAAACAAATCAGAGATGTGTTGTCCAGGTACACACTAGAGATACATTTTTACATTTTACAGGCAATGTAATTCTAATCCAAAAGTCCTTCTAAAATCTCTGCACTAATCCCTCTTCTATACCTCTACTTAGTCTTGATAGCTCTTTGAAAATCACAAAACTATATCTGGGTTCTAGTATGTTGGAGTGACCATATGCCTTTTTTAAGTTCCCCTTCTAAAACTATAGAGTCCACACTGTCCACTGGCCACAACAGCAACTGACCATGTCCTGGACCCATTATTATCCAGTCAATGAACCCTAAGGCTGCAGTTGGGGATAAAGTTGCTCTCCCACCATCCACTACAGCCACGTCTATGCAAGAGTGCACAGCATAGACTCCCAGCCTAGAACTATTCTGTGTAGTAAGATCATCGACCTGGATTAGAGCTAAGAAAATATAAGCATAAAATCCTCCAAATAACCAAAATAATTGTCATACTGAAGTCAATGTGTGCTCCTTATCAGATTAGTCGACACTCTTGTCATTCAGAATTTATTGATTTTAACATGCTTAACTGTTTAGCTTACAAGTCCAAGCAAAGGAGGAGCAAAATAATAAGACAGGAGACCAAACCTTTATTTTTATTTTATTTTTATTTTACCAGAGCACTGCTCAGTTCTGGCTTACAGTGATGGTGGGAATTAAATATGAAACCTCAGAGTCTCAGGCATGAAAGATGTTTGCATGACAATTATGTTGTCTCCCCAGCCCAAAATCAAATCTTTAAAAAGTAGACAAAGGACTAAGGACATTAGTCTAGAGGTAGCACACCAGACATTCATGCCTGAAGTCCCAGAGGTCCCAGGTTCAATCTCTAGCACCACCATAGTACAGATCAGAGCAGTGCTGTGATTGCTCTGATGAAAGTAAAGAAAATCTTTGATGACAACAAAAAGCAGAGATAAGATCAACTCAGAGAGCACAAGTGGGGATAATCTGGTGTAGTATTAAGTAGATTCATTATATAACAGTAATTTCTGGTAGTTAATGGCACCAAATGACTAAATTATGTCCAATACTATCTACTTTAGTCGTAGATTTGTCATCCATAGTAATCCAGAGATTATAGACACTGGTTTGTGTGCAAAGCTATATATTTATTTACTTACTTATTTTCTAAGATGTTGCTTTCCTCTCTGAAGACCTGATTAGATAGATACCCTAAATTTTGCATCTGACAAAGTCTACAAAATTATGACCCAATCACTAAAAGTAGAAGAGGTCACTACCTAGCTGCAGGGATGGGACTTAATATGGAAAGGTAATAGAATTTCTGTTTAAAGGGTGAGGCTGGGTTGGGGAGATAGCATAATGGTTATGCAAAAGACTTTCATGTCTGAGGCTCCTCCAAAATCCTAGCTCAATCCCCAGCACCACCATAAACCAGAGTTCATTAGTGCCCTGGTATGTGTGTGTGTGTGTCTCTCTCTCCTTCTTGCCTCTGTCTGTATCTCTGTCACTAAAACAAAATAAGTAAAATATTTTTAAATAATAAATAAACACATAAATAGATAAATGATGGGGCCTTGTAGTCTTTAGATCTTCTGTTTTCCAATCACTAAATGTTTCTGCACATTTCCTCCTAAAGCATATCTTGTCTTAGACTCACACTATTTTGAAGGTAAAAGCAATTAAGAATGAGAAAAAAAAAAGAATTTCTGTTTAAGATGATGGAAAAGTTCTAAACATGTGTAGTGGTGACAGCTTCACTGCATCATGAATAGAACCAACACAGTGAAATTGTACACTTGAGTTGCTCAATATGCTAACTTTGATGATAAATGTGTACACAGATAACCAGTATATTGGTACTGCACATTTTTAACTACTCAAAATAAAAGCTTCTCAGCCCAGGGGCTAAGAAGGGAAGGAAACCTCCCAGGTCATACTGGGAGGCATAATCTTGATCACTCAATTTGAATTTTGCTATTCTGCACTTTAATTACTGCCTGCTTCAGCAACACTTTCAGGTTAAGTCTGCTCTAGGCTGCTCTGTGGAAAGAAAAAGTAGGTCACTCTTAGACCGTGACATTACAGAGAACAGAGCCCATCACCCAGAGAGATAATGATGAGAAAAGTAGGGGCCTACAGCCTGGCTGAGGCTGTAGGTGGGAAGGGCAGAATTTGAAAGGCACATGAGCATTTCCTGGGGCCTCTGGAGAACAACAGGGAGGGAATTTCCTCCACACTGAATTGCCAGAGGCTTAGTTGGGTTCTGAAGGCTAAACTCCTGGCTGCCAGGCTAGATTCTTCCCCAGCAGGAGCTCCACTCTGCATGGAGGACAGGCAGATGCTCTGTATCTGAATTTCCCTACAGTTAAGACATCATGGTCACCTTCCCTCTCCCCCTCTCCCCCTGTGCTCCATCCTCCCCATCCTGAAAGCCTCACCACCAAAGTCCCCCTAAAGCCAGCTTCTCTGGGCCCTCCAGACAAATCATTATGCTTGTTTTAACTGTTAGTCCTTTTTCAACCAGAGCTGCCCCTGTATGCTCAGAGCTCCACCCAACATAACCTTCTCCCGAAACTCAGCTCTGATGGTCACCAAGAACTAACGCACAGATAACAAGAGCATCTCACACCTGGGCACCATAGATTCTTCTACTTGGCCTTTATCATAATTCAGTCCTCAGAGTCCCAGCCCTATGGGACAGCATGAGAGTGACTGGCCCCTGGTACCACTAGGGGACTCCTTCTGAGTATAGCCGGCAGTGCTAATACCAGCTGTGGGAGCTGCCTAGTCACTTTTCTTCCTCTTCAGGAGCCTCTGGATACAGTTGGGCTTAAATGACTGGCATCAGAAATCACACTTCACATGTAAGCTAAGGGAGAATATGCAACCTTGGATAATTTGAGGGCAATTTACTAAAGAAATTATTTATCAAGGTTTGGGCAAGGAGTAAGAATTTACAAGAGAAAGGATGATAACCTTAAGTTAGACACAGCCATCATAACACTCCAAGGTCTGAAGACACAGCAGAGTTGGGGTTTGAGGAATCCCAAAGGGTTGAGAGGGGGTCTACTAAAAAGTGGGAACTCTGGCCAAGGGCAAAATCACCTTTGTGAGCAATCCCATAGGAAGAGGACACATATATTAGCTTCATTTTCCTTCCAACTCCTATAGGGCTTCTCATTGGCTGAACCCAGCCAGCAGAAGACAGGAAACCCTCTCACCTAGCACATGCACAGGGCACAGGGTAGCAGGGAAGGGATGAGTGTGGATAGCCTGCACCATGCCTGCCCTTGGTACCGTGTCCCCAGAGAACTGGTGACAGGGTGGGAGAGGGTAAAGTAGCCTGTGCCCTACAATGTTTCCAACCCAGACATTCAGATCAAGCTCAAAGCAGACAAGGGAGGGGGGAAAAGTAGATTTGACATCTGAATATAATTTTTATGACCACATTCTAATGCCCCTGGTACTGTGTAGCTTTCTCCTTAATTCTTCACCCACCACTCACGAGTGGATTCCCACTCTAAAACATAGCAAACAACTGAATTTCTTCATCAATTCAAAAAGGTTTCCATAGGCAATTTGTGTAAAAAGAAAAAAAAAAAGAAAGAAAGAAAGAAAAGAAAGAAATACAAATGATCTATCAGCATATGGAAAGATGCTCAGTCTCATAATTTACGAATTGCAAAGGTAATTGTTTTAACCTCTCATACTGACAAAGATTAAAACACTCAGTGATACATAATGTCTCCATGGTTATGAGGAAACCCTTGGTAAAAATATGAACTTGTGCAATTTCTTGGTTGGATTATAAATTTGAATATTTACATACTAGTTAACTTAGCAGTTGTACTTTCACAAATGCATTTAGCACATACCATCCAGCAAGCAAAAAACTGAATAAGGATATTCACTGCAGCACAGTATGCAAATGGGAGGATTGGGGAAATCTACTTTGTTTACCAGTAGAGGAATGGCTAAATAAAGATAGTCTGTACATACAGTGGAATGCCACATACAGACTTAAAAACAGGTACATGGGTATGCTGGTTAAGAAGCATATCTAAGGGAGTCGGGTGGTAGTGCAGCTAGTTACTCTCACATGGTGCAAGCGCAAGGACTGGTGTTAAAGATCCAGTTTGAGCCTCCAGCTCCACACCTGGAGAGGAGTCGCTTCACAAGCGGTGAAGCAGGTCTGCAGGTATCTATCTTTCTCTCCCCATCTCTTCCCCTCCTCTCTTTATTGCTCTCAGTCCTATCCAACAACAACGACATCAATAACAACAATAATAACTATAACAACAATAAAAAACAAGGGGAACAAAAGGGAAAATAAATAAATAAATATTAAAAAGAATATATTTTTTAAAAAAGAAGCATCTCTAATGTATATTATTAGCTACTAGGAATTGTTGTTTCACCTAAAAGTGAAGATTGTTGTTTCACCTAACGGGGGAAGAGTATGAAGAAGCAAGTTCACTCTTCCCCTCACTCCCCCACTGCTGCTTAAACTGATCCTGTGGATTCATTCTTCCTCTGTTCCAGGCTGATACTGATAGCAGGTCCTATAGGTTTTTGTTTGTTTGTTTTGTTTTTGTTTACCTACTCCTACATGAGGATCCCACTCTCATAAGAAAAGCCTCACTCCAATCACCCCCCCCCACCCCCAGGGAGCAGTACAAGCCCAGCCCTCAACTATCATCACATTTACACAATCAATTTTGCCACATTTGGGGGAAATCACACATTCAATGTGTAATGGATAATCCTGAGAAAAAACACCATTGTGATTATGGCACCTCCTCTGATATTCATTTTAGTAACAGCCTATCCAATGTCTTGGCTAAAAGTCCAGAGATATCCAAAGTAAAATTTCTCCCATTCCTTGTCAATCCAGAACAACTATCTTCAAATAGGTGCTTTGGGGAATGTGGTGGAGTGAGGTTAACTGTTTCTCTCTTCCTCACTCATGTCTGCCACACTTGTTGGCTTGGCTTCTGATCCACTTGCCCCAGCTTGGAGTGTGCAGGAGGTTGCCTGGGCAGTATTCAGTAGTTGGTGGACCCTTATGCAGTCTAGTTCCCTGAGGATGGCAAATGTCTCAGATATTTTACAGAGAGCTGATTTATGGATTTTTATTTTTCACACACTTGTTTGTTTGTTTGTTTGTTTCTCATAGTGGTGGGACCAATGGCTGCAGAGTCCTTGATATGGGGACTCCTCCTATCTGCCTGGAGATTGTCTTTTATTTGTTTATTTATTTATTTTTTTACCAGAGCACTGATCAGCTCTGATTTATGGTGGTGTAGGGGATTGGTGTGCGGATTGAACCTGGGACTTTGGAGCCTCACGCAAGAGAGTCTGTTTGCATAACCATTATGCTATGTTCCCTACCCACACTGTCTTTTCTTCAGGTCCATAGTCTCACTCTATCAAGACCACAAGGGCCAATGAGGAAATTTTCTTGGGTGGGACCCAAGATAACCCCAGGCTGCTGTCCAAACTCAGAAGAATCGACAATTCCCCATGAAAATATGTGTCTTTGTCCAACAGTTTCTGAAAATGCAGCTCAATCCCAGGATACCAATTCCCTTCGCTCAACCTGCAGGTAGACAAATTCCAGACAGCCTTTTTTATACATTCTCCAGTTAGAAGTAGATAGTCTTGCCTTTCAGACACCAAGTTGCAGACACTATTGGGATTCCATCCTGACTTCTCTGGGCAGATGACCTCACCAATGTGTCCTGGAACCTCACCTCTCCAGAGCCCTACTCCACTAAGGAAAGATAGAGACAGGCTGGGGACATGGATAGATCTGCCAATGCCCATGTCCTGTGGAGAAGCAATTACAGAAGCCAGACCTTCCACTTTCTGCTTCCCAAAAACAATTTTGATCCATATTCCTAGTAGGGGTGAAATGACAGGTGGGAAGATGATCAGAAGGCTCTGAACTCCAACTCCATCAGGAACCAGAGAGAGAAGAGGAAAAAGAGAGGGACATCTGGAGTAGTAATAGGTGTGTGTGTGACTTGGAAAAGAAGACAAGATGGGAACTTAAAAAAAATAACTGGGAGGAGTCGGGAGGTAGCACAACGGGATAAGCACAGGTGGCTTGAAGCTCAAGGACCAGGGTGAGGATCCTGGTTCAAGGCCCCAGCTCCACACCTGCAGGGAAGTCACTTCACAAGTGGTGAAGCAGAGCTAGATCGAACTGCATCCCCGCTCCTCAATAAAGATTGAACTGCGTTCTCAGTTCAGCCATGAGTCCCTGGTCGTCTATCTCCCACCTGCGAAGCTAGCCCGGCACCCGGCTCCCAGAGTCCCAGAGTCTCTCTCCTGTGATGCTAGCCCAGCACGAGTTCCTGATCCCTCTCTCACGCAGCAGCCAAGGTTGGCTCCAGTCGAGTTCTCTCCAACCCTGAGAGCACTTGCTTGGGTAGAAGCACCCTCAGGCTATCCCAACAGCCCTTAGTAAGAGACACTTTATGAGACAGGAGAAATCCAAATACAGATTCGACTTCCGGAGGCGGAGCTACGAGCAGCAGATCGCTTTCTCTCCTCTCCTCTCCTGGATCAACTAGGAATACCAAAGGAGACCACCCGGACCGAAACAAGACAGGACTAGAATGACCACAGAAACCCAGTAAATCACCCGTGAGTACAAACACGCGTGGCTGGTGACAGAGAGGAGAGAGGGGCCTAAGGAGAGATTAAGTGACTGCTAACAGTTCGACAGTTTGTCAGTGGAGACACCACCTCCAGTCTGCTCCACCAACAAGGGGACAGCTGAAGGGAGGAAAGGACTCCCCAGAGACTCACCAAGTACAACTCTGAGTCTCCATTGCTACTACCCTCAGAATCTGGAGCAGCAAGAGGGAGGGACACCAGGGCACAGAGATCTAACCGGGAAACTCAGGAGAAGACCTATACCTCGGTGGCATAGCTGAAGGGCTGTGAAAGTCTCTTTGCATAACCACTGGATTATCTCTGCCACACCCTGCTTTATCTCTTGGTCAGGAGTCATTGATTAAGCCAAGAAGCCTATTGATAGTTTAAAAGCCCTCAGGCTACCATAGCCTACAGGGGAAAAAAAAAAAGGCTTTTACACCACTGAACTCCAACTCAGGGATTGAAAAACCTCTTAACTTATATAAAATGGTTAAAACAACAAGAAAAAATAATGGAGACTCGAACCAGGACAAGAGTCCAGCTAAAAGTCCTCCAGAGGGTGAAGCACAAAACAACGAGTTCAACATCCAAACATTAGCTAAGGAAATAACAGGAGTGACTAAAGAATTTGAAAAAATTGTAATCAGAAATGCAGGAACAACAAATGAGAATATGGAAGAAAATTCTAATTATCTCATGCTTATTAGAGAGCTGAAAGCTGAAATTGCTGAGCTAAGAAGGCAACTAGCTGAACAAGTTAAAACAGTATCAGAGCAGGGCAACAAAATAGATGAACTCCAGAAAGCAGTAGAGGGCAGAGAGAATAGAATCAATGAGGCTGAAGACAGAATTAGCAAGATTGAGGATGAATTAGAGACAACTAAAAAAGAAGTAAGAGATCTCAAAAAGAGATTAAGAGATGATGAAAACAACAACAGAGTCCTATGGGATGACTTCAAAAGAAACAATATACGCATTATTGGCTTACCAGAGGAAGAAAGAGAAGGGGAGGAAGAAAGCGTTCTCCAGGCCATAATAGCTGAAAATTTCTCTAGTCTAGACAACACCAAAGACATAAAGATTCAAGAAGCCCAGAGGGTCCCAAACAGAATTAACCCAGACCTAAAGACACCAAGACATGTCATACTTAGATTGGAAAGGAATAAGGATAAAGAAAGGATCCTCAAGGCTGCAAGAGAAAAACAAAGAGTCACCTACAAAGGAAAACCCATAAGATTAGCAGCAGACTTCTCCATACAAACACTACAGGCCAGAAGAGAATGGCAAGATATCTATCGAGTGCTCAATGAGAAAGGCTTTCAGCCAAGAATACTATATCCTGCTAGATTGTCATTCAGACTAGATGGAAGCATCAAAACCTTCTCAGACAAGCAACAGTTGAAGGAAGCAACCATCACCAAGCCTGCCTTGAAAGAAGTTCTGAAAGGTTTCCTATAAACAACCAGACCACCACAAATAGAACATATATCAAAACACTCTAAAACTCTACAAGAATGGCGTTAAAATATCTTCAATCTTTGATATCAATAAATGTGAATGGCCTGAATTCACCTATTAAAAGACACAGAGTAGGAAGATGGATCAGAAAACACAACCCAACAATATGTTGTCTACAGGAAACTCACCTAACGCAACGAGACAAACACAGACTTAAAGTGAAAGGATGGAAAACTATCATTCAAGCCAATGGCCCACAAAAAAGGGCAGGAACAGCTATTCTCATATCTGACATGATAGACTTTAAAATAGATAATATTAAAAAAGATAGGAATGGACACCACTTAATACTCAGAGGATCAGTCAATCAAGAGGACTTAACAATTATTAATATCTATGCACCCAATGAGAAGCCATCTAAATACATCAAACTTCTACTGAAAGAGCTACAGCAATATATTAACAGTAACACAATCATAGTAGGGGACTTCAACACCCCACTCTCTCAACTTGACAGATCATCCAGGAAGAAAATCAGTAAAGACATAAGGGAGCTAAATGAAGAGATAGATAAACTAGAACTATTGGACATTTTCAGAGTCATTCATCCCATGAAACTGGAATACACATTTTACTCAAATCCACATGGATCATTCTCAAGGATAGACCATATATTAGGCCACAAAGACAGCATCAGCCTATTCAAGAGCACTGAAATCATCCCAAGCATCTTCTCAGACCACAGTGGAATTAAACTAACACTTAACAATCAACAAAAGATTAGTAACAGTAACAAAATGTGGAAGCTCAACAGTACACTTCTTAACAACTTCTGGGTCAAAGAGGAAATCAAGGAAGAAATCAAAATGTTTCGAGAGTTCAATGAAAATGAAGACACAAGCTATCAAAATATTTGGGACACAGCTAAAGCAGTCCTAAGAGGGAAGTTCATAGCTATACAAGCACACATTAGGAAACAAGAAAAGGCACAAATAAACAGCCTGATTGCACATCTTAAAGACCTAGAAGAAGAACAACAAAGGAACCCTAAAGCAACCAGAAGGACAGAAATTACTAAAGTTAGGGCAGAAATAAATAACATTGAGAATAGGAAAACCATACAAAAGATCAATGAAAGTAAATGTTGGTTCTTCGAAAGAGTAAACAAAATCAACAAACCTTTAGCCAGACTCACAAAACAAAAAAGGGAGAAGACCCAAATAAATTGGATAGTAAATTAAAGAGGAGATATCACAACAGAGACTGCAGAAATTCAACATATCATGCGAGGCTTCTATGAACAACTATATGCCACCAAGTTAGAGAACCTGGAAGAAATGAATGATTTCCTAGATACCTACCAACTTCCAAAACTAAGTAAAGAGGAAGTGGATAATATGAACAGGCCCATCACAGCTAATGAAATTGAAACAGTTATCAAAAATCTCCCCAAAAATAAAAGTCCTGGACCAGATGGTTTTACAAATGAATTCTACAAAACTTTCAAAGAAGAACTAATACCTCTACTTTTAAAAGTCTTCCAGAAGATTGAAGACACTGGAATACTCCCTGCCAGCTTCTATGAAGCCAACATCACCCTGATACCAAAAGCAGACAGGGACACAACCAAAAAAGAAAACTACAGACCAATATCTCTGATGAACATAGATGCGAAAATATTGAACAAAATTCTAGCCAACCGGATACAGCAGTATATCAAAAAGATTGTTCATCATGACCAAGTGGGGTTTATCCCAGGCATGCAAGGTTGGTTTAATATACGTAAATCAATCAATGTGATCCACCACATCAACAAAAGCAAGACTAAAAACCACATGGTCATATCAATAGATGCAGAGAAAGCCTTTGACAAAATACAACATCCCTTTATGATCAAAACACTACAAAAAATAGGAATAGATGGAAAATTCCTGAAGATAGTGGAGTCTATATATAGCAAACCTACAGCCAACATCATACTCAATGGTGAAAAACTGGAAGCATTTCCCCTCAGATCAGGTACTAGACAAGGCTGCCCACTATCACCATTACTATTCAACATAGTGTTGGAAGTTCTTGCCATAGCAATCAGGCAGGAGCAAGGAATTAAAGGCATACAGATCAGAAGAGAAGAAGTCAAACTCTCCTTATTTGCAGATGACATGATAGTATACATGGAAAAACCTAAGGAATCTAGCAAGAAGCTTTTGGAAATCATCAGGCAATACAGTAATGTGTCAGGCTATAAAATTAACATTCAAAAGTCAGTGGCATTCCTCTATGCAAACACTAAGTTAGAAGAAATTGAAATCCAGAAATCAGTTCCTTTTTCTATAGCAACAAAAACAATAAAATATCTAGGAGTAAACCTAACCAAAGAAGTGAAAGACTTGTATACTGAAAATTATGAGTCACTACTCAAAGAAATTGAAAAAGACACAAAGAAGTGGAAAGATATTCCATGTTCATGGGTTGGAAGAATTAACATCATCAAAATGAATATACGACCCAGAGCCATCTACAAATTTAATGCTATCCCCATCAAGATCCCAAGCACATTTTTTAGGAGAATAGAACAAATGCTACAAATGTTTATCTGGAACCAGAAAAGACCTAGAATTGCCAAAACAATCTTGAGAAAAAAGAACAGAACTGGAGGCATCACACTGCCAGATCTCAAACTATATTATAGGGCCATTGTCATCAAAACTGCTTGGTACTGGAACATGAACAGACACACTGACCAGTGGAATAGAATTGAGAGCCCAGAAATGAGGCCCCACACCTATGGACATCTAATCTTTGACAAAGGGGCCCAGACTATTACATGGGGAAAGCAGAGTCTCTTCAACAAATGGTGTTGGAAACAATGGGTTGAAACATGCAGAAGAATGAAGCTGAATCACTGTATTTCACCAAATACAAAAATAAATTCCAAGTGGATCAAGGACTTGGATGTTAGACCAGAAACTATCAGATACTTAGAGGAAAATATTGGAAGAACTTTTTTCCGCATAAATTTTAAAGACATTTTCAATGAAACAACTCCAATTACAAGGAAGACTAAGGCAAGTATAAACCTATGGTACTACATCAAATTAAAAAGCTTCTTCACAGCAAATGAAACCACTACCCAAATCAAGAGACCCCTCACAGAATGGGAGAAGATCTTTACATGCCATACATCAGATAAGAGTTTAATAACCAACATATATAAAGAGCTTACCAGACTCAACAACAAGACAACAAATAACCCCATCCAAAAATGGGGGGAGGAATTGGACAGAATATTCACCACAGAAGAGATCCAAAAGGCCGAGAAACACATGAAAAAATGCTCCAAGTCTCTGATTGTCAGAGAAATGCAAATCAAGACAACAATGAGATATCACTTCACTCCTGTGAGAATGTCACACATCAGAAAAGGTAACAGCAGCAAATGCTGGAGAGGATGTGGGGTCAAAGGAACCCTCCTGCACTGCTGGTGGGAATGTCAATTGGTCCAACCTCTGTGGAGAACAGTCTGGAGAACTCTCAGAAGGCTAGAAATGGACCTACCCTATGACCCTGCAATTCCCCTCCTGGGGATATATCCTAAGGAACCCAACACATCCATCCAAAAAGATCTGTGTACACATATGTTTTTGGCAGCACAATTTGTAATAGCCAAAACCTGGAAGCAACCCAGGTGTCCAACAACAGATGAGTGGCTGGGCAAGTTGTGGTATATATACACAATGGAATACTACTCAGCTGAAAAAAATGGTGACTTCACCGTTTTCAGCCGATCTTGGATGGACCTTGAAAAAATCATGTTGAGTGAAATAAGTCAGAAACAGAAGGATGAATATGGGATGATCTCACTCTCAGGCCGCAGTTGAAAAACAAGATTAGAAAAGAAAACACAAGTCGAACCTGAAATGGAATTGGAGTATTACACCAAAGTAAAAGACTCTGGGGTGGGTGGGTGGGTGGGGAGAATACAGGTCCATGAAAAATGATGAATGAAATAGTGGGGGTTGTATTGCTAAATGGGAATCTGGGGAACGTTATGCATGTTAAAAAAAAAAAAAAGAAGTAGAAACGCAAAGCAGAAAATGACTGAGTTTGGAGTATGGCACCAAAGTAAGAAAGCAGAAGTATACTAGAGTTTGCAGTGAGTATCTCCCTAATACTTCCTCTCCACTTTTCCAAGCTTTGGGTCCATGATTGCTCAACAATTTGTTTGGCTTTGTATGTTAACTCTCTTTTCAGTCACCAGGTTCCAGGTGTCATCAGGATGCCGGCCAGACTTCCCTGGATTGAAGATACCACCAATGTGTCCTGGAGCTCAGCTTCCCCAGAGACCCATCCTACTAGGGAAAGAGAGAGGCAGACTGGGAGTATGGACCGACCAGTCAACGCCCATGTTCAGCGAGGAAGCAATTACAGAAGCCAGACCTTCTACCTTCTGCAACCCTCAATGACCCTGGGTCCATGCTCCCAGAGGGATAGAGAATGGGAAAGCTATCGGGGGAGGGGGTGGGATATGGAGATTGGGCGGTGGGAATTGTGTGGAGTTGTACCCCTCCTACCCTATGGTTTTGTTAATTAATCCTTTCTTAAATAAAATTAAAAAAAAAGAAAAAAAAGAAGTCCAAATAATAAAAAAAAAAAAACAAGTGGTGAAGCAGGTCTGCAGGTGTCTATCTTTCGCTCCCTCTCTCTGTCTTCCCCTCCTCTCTCCATTTCTCTCTGTCCTAACAACAATGACATCAATAACAACAACAACAATAATAACACCAATAAAAAACAACAAGGGCAAAAAAATAGAAAATAAATTTTAAAAATATAAAACAAAATAACTGGGCAAATATATACAAATGTAGACAGACGGTTGTAGAAATAATAGTTAACCCAGATCTGCGACCTTAGAAGAACTGCTGTAGCTTACAATGGAGGGGTTGGGTTTCCAGAACTCTGGTGGTGGGAACAGTGCAGAGTTGTACCCCTGTTGTCTTATAATTTTGTAAATCAATATTAAATCACTAACAAAAACATAATAATAAGTATAGTTTTTTTTTCTGTCTTTATTTCTAATAAATGCCAGGCAATAGGGTCCAGCTCTCAGGAAGATCATGTTGAAGTTCCACTCAGTTGGTCAAGTAACTAACAACACTCTTCAAAGAAACCTCTCAGCCTCTTACACCCCACTCTCCTTGGCCAGAAGGAGGATTGTTAATACAGTCCGTCTTCTCATAAGTCCCTCAGTGTGGACTACCAAATATTACCGGTCTCACTCAAAAGGGAGAAAGAGTAACACCTCAGCATTTTTGCACATATACTACATACATCTAAGCATAAGCCAAAGAGAAAAAAGAAAGTTCTGGAAGGACTATTTAAGAAATAACCCCACAGTTCTAAATCCCAGGGATAGAACAGAGAATTAGATCGAGAAGGAAATTTGTATTTCACTGTATACCCTTTTATATCTTAAAGTGCTTTTATAATTTCATGTGACAATTTTAAAAGTAAATAAAAATTTACTTAATTGAAATTTGAAATATGACGGAGATGTGTATACATTGATGAAAAATATCTCACTGATACAATGGTAAAAAGTGAAACACCAGTTACCCAGTATATCAAAATAAATTATCTCATTTATAATAGCAACCGAAGAGATACAATTCAAGACATTGGCAAAATCTGTAAGAAGTAAACTTTTATATTCTACTGAGGGACATAAAAGAATTGGAGAAACAGAAGAGCACACTCCATCCCTGAAAGATTCAATAATTTTAAAATGTCTATTCTCCTATATTAGACTACAAATTTTATATGCTTTCAATAAAAACTGTCAGTGGATTTGGGGGGATGTAAGGAGAAGAAGTAGGCATGCTGATAATAAAGTTCATATGAAAAAATAAAAATGAAATATGGGTCAGGAAAACTCTCTTAAATCCACCAAATAGCAGAATTTTGCACTGTTCTGGTAATTATAATCATCAGTAGACATATGAGCAGACATATCCACAAAAATACCACCAGAAGTATAATGAAATAACAAGGAAAAATGTAAACCAAATATCCAAAGAAAGAAGGAGAGACAGAGGAAGCTATAAACTAAGTGACTCTACCAAGTAGAGGCAGATAAGAATAAGGAAAGACTTGCCCCTCCAGACCTAGGAAGCTACAGGACACAGAGAAACAATACTCTGGGAGGTAGGGATAAGGTAAGGGGCTAGAAACATAGAGCTTGTTTGACAATCTATTTATGGGTAGGTTAGAACTCCCAGGCTCCCTTCCCAAATCCTGGCATAGTAATTATGCCTACTGTCTTTCCACCAGATATCATTGATCTATTTTCCGGAAAAACATATACTGAAAATTAAAATGACTTCCAACCTTGAACCACCTTACACTGATTCACAATCAGGTCAAAATGGGGCTAGCACAAAGAAATTTTCAGGTATGCAAGAAATCAGAGAATACACTATCTTGAAGAAGTATCTCTTAATCTTTCCTCAGCAAAGGAGCCACTTCTTAAACTCCACATTCTGACTCAGGTCTGAGGGTCTATGTTTCTAATAGACTCTGGTGATATTGGTGCTACTGACGCCAAAACCATAGTCTGAGCAGAAAGAAACCACACTAAGCAGTTTTCAAAATGTAGCAAGGGGACTTTTGCAAGCTGAGATCCATTCAGGTATCTATGAAATACTTGATTTTGCTTAATTCATATCAGTGTCAGGACCAAATTTTCTTCAAAAACGTCAATGAGAACAATGCATTGCAACAGTTATACATAATTAGCTGCCTTCTGTTAATCCAAACAAAAGAGAGATTTGCAAAAATGTACAATAATGCCTCTTAGTGTTTTACTTTTAAATTTTGACATAATGTTAAGATGTAATTTGTCTATTCTCACTATTTTAAAATCAATGAATACTGTAGAGATCTCTTGTTTTTAATTTCTAACATGGTAGATATCTATAAATAAAACCTAACCATATGGACAAACATTCTTGGAGTCTTCAATAGTTTTTATTTATTTATTTTTTTTGTCACCAGGGTTATCACTAGAGCTAGGTGATTTCACTAAAGCACTGTTCCCAGCAGCTATGTTTTTATAGAGGTTGAAAGATAGAGGGATACAGAGAGGCAACTGCAGCAGTGCTCCTCAAACTTGTGAAGCTTCTCTCTTGCAGATCAGAACTGGGGACTTGAACCTAGGTCCTTGGGCATAGTAATATATGCACTCTACCAGATGTGCCATAGACTGGACCTCAATAACGCTTAAAAATGTTTTAAAATATCACCTTTATAGGCCTACTTGCTATCTTCAAAACAGAGACCCCAAATCTTCATCTGCAATATTCTGTTGGTATGCTTCCAAATTCTGCTTCTAAGACCCCTTCTATTACATTGCTTGAGGCTGTGGTCTATTTACATAATCACTGTTTTACCTGGGTCCCGCCCTGCCTGCAGGGTATTGGTTTAATCCCCACTGGTTAGATGGAAGCTTTCTATGTTCTGTTCGAGCTCTTTTTCTGCTCCACCCCCTCTCCTAGTCATTTCCTTTCCCTTGTCATGTCCCGTGAAGAGATGCATAAAAGGCAATGTATCTGATTAATAAATGAGATACTGCTTCCCAGCTCAGCCATGAGTCCCTGGTGGTCTCTCTACCACCTGTGAATCTAGCCCAGCCCGGCAAATGGCGCCTTGAATAGGGACTGGCAATATTCCAGCCTTTAGGTTCATGATTAGTCAACAACTTGTTTGGCTTTATATGTTAACTCTCTTTTCAGCCACCAGGTTCCAGATGCTACCATGATGCCAACCAGAATTCCCTGGACAGACAACCCCACCAATGTGTCCTGGAGCCCTGCTTTCCCAGAGCTCTGCCCCACTAGGGAAAGAGAGACACAGCCTGGGAGTATGGATCGACCTGTCAACTTCCATGTTCAGCAAGGAAGCAATTATAGAAGCCAGACCTTCCACCTTCTGCATCCCATAATGACCCTGGGTCCATATTCCCAGGGGGATAAAGAATAGGAAAGCTATCCAGAGAGGGGATGGGATACGGAATTCTGGTGGCAGGAATTGTACAGAATTGTACTCCTCCTATCCTATGGTTTTTGTCAGTGTTTCCTTTTTATAAATAAAACCTTTTAAAAATATATATCACCTGAGGCCATAGGAATAGATTCTAAGATATATGAATATAAAAGGAAAAGCTTTGGGGAGAAGACAAAGGATTTAGAAAAGAAAATAGGGACTTCAGCATAGAGCTGACAGTGGCATCCATAATAAGCTGTATGTTTTCTCTTGCCAGTGTAGCAAATTCTTATAAGCTTAGCAACTTAAAGCAATATAAGTGTATTATCTCAGTTCCTGCAGGTCGGAAGTCCAACCACCGTGTGGCTTAGATGGTTCTCTACTTAGGGATGAAATCAAGATGGTAAAGCATGCCTTTCTGCATGGCTCCGGGGATAGCTCTGCTTCCAAGTTCACTGGGGAACTGGAGGATTGAGTTCCACACAGTTGAAGTACCTGACTCCTTACAGCCAGCCTCAGCTTTTTTTTTTTTCCCTCCAGAGTTATAGTTGGGGCATAGTGCCTGCACTGTGAATCCACTGCTCCTGGAGGCCATTTTTCCCATTTTTGTTGCCCTTGTGGTTATTGTTATTGGATAGGACAGAGAAAAATTGAAAGAAGAAAGAAGGGAGAGAAAGACCACCTTTAGAACTGCTTCACCACTTGTGAAGCGACATCCCCACACACACACCCTTCAGGTGCTTGAACTCAGATCCTTACACTGGTCCTTACACTTCGTGCCATGTGTGCTTAACTCGTGGCACTACCGCCTGGCCCCCCAGCCTCAGCTTTTACTAACTACTGTCATTCCTTGATTCATAGATTCAAAACTGAAAAATGAAAAAGTGGGAAGGAACTCAGTTGATAAATTTAAAAAAAAAAAAAAAGAATGTTTTCTAGAGATGTGGAAGTAAATAAGGAAAAGTAAAACTAGAACAGCTGAAGATGATCATCTCTGAAAAGCAGGCTAGGGAACAAGAGGTGCACTCCTTTTAAGTCAACTAGGACTAAGTCAGGTGTTATCTCTGCTCTGTATTCCCACTGCATCCCCCATTATCCTTTCTAACCCTTGTCTTCCAGGCTATGAACCCAAGGATGACCTTGATGTTCACTTGCCCTCGGGTTCTGTTGGAACTCAGCCTGTGGACAGGCACAGCAGAGGTCACAAGGTGAAAAGGAGGTAGGAAGCTCCTGCAGTGTGTCAAGCTCCCTGTTTTGGGTAGTCTTTCTGGATAGAGACCACATTTTTCCTCCTAAATCCACCTTTTAGGGTTCTTCTGCAATGTCTCTTTGTTATGCCCTTCAGGCCCAAGAGTTGAGGCTGTTTCTTAGCATCCCTACCGTATCCTTTAATTTCACCCACAGCCCGGAAAACTGACCCTTTACTGAAGTCTCTTCAGATGCTTGAATGGCTTTGTTTTCTGCCAGAACCCTGACCATCACAAATACTACAAGAAATATTTGGCTTTCTAAAATTTTGCACATACCAAATTTGTAGTCTAAAAAAAAAAAAATGGTGGGAGTCAGGCAGTTGCACAGTGGGTTAAGCGCATGTGGCACAAAGCACAAGGACCAGCAGAAGGATCCTGGTTCGAGCCCCCGGCTCCCCACTTGCAAGGGAGTCGATTCACAGGCAGTGAAGCAGGTCTGCAAGTGTCTATCTTTCTCTCCCCCTCTCTGTCTTCCCCTCCTGTCTCCATTTTTCTCTGTCCTATGCAACAACAACATCAATAACAACAACAATAATAACTACAACAATAAAACAATAAGGGCAACAAAAGGGAATGAATAAATTAATATTAAAAGAAAAAGAAAATAATAAAAATAATTTTAAAACTTAAACAAAAATCAGTGGTATGTCTTTCTTTTAAAATGTCAAAATCGGGGCTGGGCAGTGGCACACCGGGTTAAGCACACATAGTGCAAAGTGAAGGTACTACCTCAAGGATCCTGGTTCGAACCCCCACTTCCCACCTGCAGGTGGGAAGAGTCGCTTCACAAGCAGTGGAGCAGTTCTGCAGGTGTCTATCTTTCCCTCCCTCTCTCTGTCTTCCCCTCCTCTCTCGATTTCTATCTGTCCTATGCAAGAACAACAGCAACAACATGGAAAAAATTGGCCACCAGGAGCAGTGGATTCGTACGGCAGGCACCGAACCCCAGTGATAACACATGAGGAAAAAAAAAATTCTAAATCATAAATGACAAAGGTTGGATAGCCAATATGGGCTATGGGTTAAAAAAAAATGGGGAGTCAAGCATAGCTCAGCGGGTTAAGCGCAGGTGGCACAAAGCGCAAGGAACTCAAGGATTCCGGTTTGAGCCCCCGGTTCCCCACCTGCAGGGGAGTCGCTTCACAGGCGGTGAAGCAGGTCTGCAGGTGTCTATCTTTTTCACACCCTCTCTGTCTTCCCCTCTGTTGGGTAGTATGCCAGCTCCCCCTGGCTTCTGTCTCTAATCCTGCTTAACTAAGCACCTGTATGCCTGTATGGGATTGGTCTGATCCCACTCAAAGCTGTGGTCTATTTACATAAATCACTAACTATGCACCACCCTCCCTCCAGGGCATTGGTGGTTCAGTGGTAGAATTATCGCCTGCTCCGCCCCCTCCCCTTGTCACACCCTGATTTTCACCAGTCACTTTTCTCTCCACCCTCTCTTAAGTCACATCCTGTTCACACCCTACTTGGAAAGTATATATAAGGACAGGATTGTTCGATTTAGTTTAGTTTTAGTTTAGCTTAGCTTGGCTTAGATTGTGCTGCGTCTAGCATGAATAAAGAGATACTGCATACAACCCAGCCATGAGTCCCTGGTTGTCTGTCTCCCATCAGTGAAGCTCAGCCCGACACTCTCCTCTCTCCATTTCTCTCTGTCCTATCCAACAACAATGACAGCAATAACAACAACAACGATTAAAAAAAACAAGGGCAACAAAAGGGAAAATAAATAAATGTAAAAAAAATTGTAAAAAAGTAATTTTCAAAAAAAAAAAAAGGAAACCAAATAAGAATAGTAGTCCTGCATTATAGGTATCAAAAAGCAATTACTATGAAAGTTACAAAAAAGAACACTATTGAAAGATTAGCAGAATCAAAATAGATTCCAAAGATTAAATAAAAGCATACTAATAATGCTACATTTTCTGACTTGTATCATTGTACCAAGATTCTATAAGTTATTGTACTTGTTCTTAAAAAACAATTATCAGAATTCTGAAAAGCATAGGGACATTGTGGTTGTGGTTATTCGTAAGTGCTTAGATTTAAAATTATATAATAATTATGTAAATTATAAAGAGAGTGATAAAGCAAATGTGAATCTGGGTGAAAGACAATGAGAGGTCCTTGCAACTCAAGTTTGACATTATTTCAAAAATTTTAATTTTTTAAAAATATTTATTTACTTTCCCTTTTGTTGCCGTTGTTTTTTATTGTAGTTATTGTTCTTGATGTCATCGTTGTTAGATAGGACAGAAAGAAATGGAGAAAGGAGGGGAAGACAGAGGGGGAGAGAAAGATAGGCACCTGCAGACCTGCTTCACCACTTGTGAAGTGACTCCCCTGCAGGTGGAGAGCTGAAGGCTCAAACCAGGATTCTTGAGCCAGTCCTTGTACTTTGTGCCGTGTGTGCTTAACCCAGTGTGCTACCACCCAACTCCCCAATTTCAAAATTTTAAGTCCCAAAATGCAGGCTGGGGAAATAGTGTAATGGCTATACAAAAAACTCTCATACCTGAGGCTCTGAGGTCCCAGATTCAATTCCCAATCCAAAAACTAGATTTGAGTAGTGCTTTTGAGTTTCTCTCTATCTCCTTTTCATTCTAAAATAAATAACAAAATATAAAAATGACAATAAAACTCTAAAAAGTATATGTAGATTACTTTCAGAAACAAAAAACAGTTTGGTATAGTACACAAATAAATTGACCAGTAGAACAGAACATAGTCTATAAATTCACATATTCAAACATATAGGATTTAATACATTGAAAGAGTAACATTTCAAAGTAGTTTGTGTTGAGGGTTGGGGGTAATGTTTTTCTTTTTTAAAAAGATTTATTTTCATGTATTTATATCAATGACAAGAAAGAGAGAGACTCAAAAATCAAGTAGATGGGGGTAAACAGTTAATTCTTTTCATAGATGTTTTTCAAGAATGGAAGCTACTCTCTGTCCTAGTTCAATTTTCTAGCCTTTTTTTTTAAATTTCTTTATTGGGGGATTAATGTTTTACATTTGACAGTAAATACAATAGTTTGTACATGCATAACATTTCTGTTTTCCACATAACAGTACAACTCCCACTAGGTCCTCTGTCATCCTTTTTGGACCTGTACTCTTTCTCCCCCCACCCCCCACCCCACCCCATCTAGCTCTTTTCTCTACTCTGACAACCATCTTCTCCGACAATATTTTTATCCAACTCCACTTTACCTATCAAACTCAAATAAAAACTACAATAATTGTGTTCCCCTAGGAACATGCCAAAAATGGACTTTCTAGCTTCCTTCCACCTAAGATCCCTAATCTCATCTGTTCTACTCCTAGTTTTTGGCTCATATTCATTAACCATTTTGTCCTGATTTATATCTTGCCACATTGCAGACACTACCATGATTCCATCCTGACTTCTCTGAGAAGAAAAACCTCACCAATGTATCCAGAAGTCTCATCTCTCCAGAGCCCTACCCACTAGGGAAAGATACAGACAGGCTAGGGGATATAGATCAACCTGCCAATGACCATATCCAGTGTAGAAGCAATTACAGAAGCCAGACCTTCCATCTCCTGCTTCCCCAAAACAGTTTTGATTCATACTCCAGTAGGGGAGAAGTGGCAGGCAGGAAGATGACCAGAGGGCTCGGAGCTCCAACTTCATCAGGAACCAGAGAGAGAGAGGAGGAATAAAGGAGGGATATTCAGATGTAATAATAGGTGCATGTGTGACTTGGAAAGGAAGAGAAGATGGGACCTTAAAAAATGGGCAATTATATACAAATATAGACAGATAGTTGTCAAAATAATAGTTAATCCATATCTGCAACTTTAGGAAAACTGTTGTAGTTTACAAGGGAGGGATTGGTTATTCAGAACTCTGGAAGTAGGAATGGTGTGGAGTTTATCCCTGTTATCTTGTAATTTTGTAAATCAATATTAAATCACTAGAGAGAGGGGGAGAGAAGGAGGAGTAGAGGGGGGTGGGGAGAGAAAGAGAAAGAAAACACATTCCAGAGCATCATTCTGGCACATGCAACGCTGGGGATCAAACTCACAATCTATCAAACTCAAGTAAAAACTACAATAGTTGTGTTCCCCTAGGAACATGCCAAAAATGGACTTCCTAGTTTCCTTCCACCTCAGGTCCTTAATCTCTCCCTAATCTGCCTGAGAATACAATGATTTATCCACTGTGCCATCTCCCAAGATGAATGAGATATTTTGCTTTTAATTAGAGAAATAATACAATAGTCAGGAGATAGCTCAAGTGGTACGCCACAGGGTCTGCATGCCTGAGACTCCTGGTCCAGTACTCAGTGTTGCATGTACTAGAGTGGTACGCTGGTCTCTCTTTCTCATGTGAAACTTTATTTCATATGAATGCTTTCAATTATACAAAAATTCAAGAATAGGGTCTGGGCAGTGGTGCACCTGGTATATTTCACATGTTACCATACATAAGGACCCAGGTTCAAAATCCCCTCCCCACCTGCAAGGGGGAAGTTTCACAAGTGATAAAGCAGTGCTACAGGTGTCTCTCTTTCTCTCTCTCTATCTATACCCTCCTTTCCTCTCAATTTTCCTCCATCTCTATAAAAATAAATATAAAAGTGAATAGGTAAATCTTTTAAAAATGAAAATGAATTATAACATTATGTAAAGGTCAGGTACACATCACTGAAGCTCAGAATATATATATATGTTACACATGCATCTATGAAGTACATATATATTTAGACAGTTCTACCCTTCACCGCACACTATCCCTTTTGTCATGATTTAATCACTCCCCTTCTCTTCTCCCTTTCTGGTAACTTTACTAATTGATCTTATAGTCCAAAATGGAATTTTAATAGCATATAATGAACTGAATATCCATCCAGAAAATAAGGCTGGCTTCCTATATAATTCTTTAGGCAAAAAAAAAAAAAAAACTTAATCAAATAGTTTCTACTTAGACCTAGATAATCTCCTCACCTACTGCCTATTTCACTTTCCTCGATTACTCTAAGGCTAACCATGTCAGACAAAATAAGGATTAAAAAAGCTGGATAAGGGCAAGAGACCGGCATAATTTAATGATGGCTCTTTTGTTTACTATCAGGCCACCTCATATCCCAGGGCCCTAGTCAGGGAATCCTGAGATTCCCACACAGACATGATGGTCCTAGACCTCTAACAGATCCCTCTCCCCACTGTCACTGGTCATTTCCATCAGGAACAACATAATGGACCCCTTTGTGGGCTCCTACAGGACCTGGCTCTCAAAGTGAATCACCAATAATAGGGACTGCCCTACTCTCTGAAGGGCAGTCTACCACTAGAGGAAGATGGGTCTGGCAATGGATACAGCATAGAACATTCCTAGTTATGACCACAGAATGCAAGCTCAGACCTACAGGGATTCAGAGGTTACATAGGCTCCTGCACTGAATATAGGCCTCAGATCAAATTAATGGTGTTTATAGTTAATGGTATTTATATATTTTTCTAAGATTTGAGAGCTACTCTCTTCCCTGATGGATGTTTGTAGTTCTATTTCCAACCCTAACACCATTTCCCCAGATAATACCTTTGGCCCCTGCATGTTAGCTATGAGGCTCAGGCAAAAATTAGTAAAATCATGGGCCCCTTAGAATATACCTAAAATAGACCTACAAACTTTTTCCAAAATAGAGACCCCAAATCTCATCTGCTATATTTAGGTTCCAGATTATTAAACAGTTTGTTCTGCTTTATATCTTAGTGCTTTTCAACCACCAAGTTGAAGATGCTACCATGATGCCAACCTGACTTCCCCAGGCAGACAACCTCACCAATATACCCTGGAACCCAATCTCTCCAGAGCCAACTAGGGAAAGATAGAAACAGGCTGGGGGTATGGATCAACCTGCCAATACCCATGTTCAGCAGAGAAGCAATTACAGAAGCCAGACCTTCTACCTTCTGCACCCCATAATAACCCTGGGTCCATGCTCCTAAAGAGATAAAGAATAGGAAAGCTTCCAGTGAAGAAGATGGGTTGCAGAACTCTGGTGGTGGGAAATGTGTGGAATTTTACCCGTCTTATCCTACGACTTTGTCAATATTTTCTATTTTATAACTAAATTAAGTAAAAAAAGAAAAAAACAAAAAACACCTCCAAGTGGACCAAACTCAAACTCAGAAAAGAACACACACACACACACACACACACACACACACACACACACACACACACACACACACACAGGAGAAAAAGCCCATAAGAGAAGGAAATTTAGAGGAGAAAAGAGGTCACCTCTTTCCAAGTCAATCTCCAGACACTTATGTGCACAGACCCTTGTGTGCGGTGGGTGACTAGCCTTGAACTGGCCTAACTAATCCTCAACTGGGCCTTTCAATGGAGAAGCAATGATGCACATAGTACTAAGCACAAAGACCAGGTTCTAGCTCCCTGCTCTCCACCTGCAGTGGGGTCGCATAGTGAAGCAGGTCTGTAGATGCCCATCTTTCTCTCTTCCTCTCTATCTACCCCTCCTCTCTCAGCTTTTCTCTGTCCTATCAAATAAAAAAATTAGAAAAAGGAAACCAGAAGCAGTGGATCCATAGTGCCAGCACCAAACCCCAAGTGACTGGAAGGAAAAAAAAAATAAAAAAACAAGCAAGATGGACCTGGACTTTGTTGCATAGGTGACAATATTTGTTATTCAAGGGCCACTATGGCAGCAACACTTAGCCCTGATGGAGGTGGTGAGAGCTGAGCTGAAGAGTCCCACCTCAGGCAACAGTGCAATGCCCTCCTCAGCTGTGTTCCATGGGGAGGCAGCCCAGCTTCCGTTCTTCCTTCCCACTGTCCAAATCTGCTTCTCCAAAGTACTACTACATGTACAAGCAGCTGACAGTGAAGTTTTGTTTTTTTTAAAGTTATTCAGTTGCTTACAACTGAAGTGTTAACGAGATGTTAGACTTTTGCTTTAATATGATCACTTATCAACGTCTTCTACTACTACATCTATGAGCAGCTGACACTGAAGTCTTGTTTAAAGTCATTCAGTTTCTTTTCTGTTGCTTACAACTGAAAAGTGTTAATGAGATGTTAGACTTTTGCTTTAATATGATCACTTATCAACATCTTCTTCAGCAGAGTACACAGGCTACTCTGTGTTTGACAACCATGGAATGATCTTGTTTTCTGCAACACTGGGTAGTGTTTTCCTAGTGTTAATGGAAACAGAACCGTCAACTGCCCCAACTTATAATGCCTAACTCTCACTGTCTTTTTGAGCAGACATTTCCCCAGAGCAATTTTACCAGCACTCCTAAAACAGTAGCTCTAAAAATGATGTGAACTGGACCCTAGGAAGAACCTCACCCTTTCCAGAAGGAGAGAGTATAGTGGTATCAGTCTCCTTATGGAACCAGACAGGTCTGACCAATCGCCTTAGATCCTGCAGTGTTCTTCCTGGGTTACATTCATTAACCTCCTTATGTATCACCATCAAAATCTCAACTAGCCCTTCTTAGACCAAAACTGACCTGCTGAGACCAGTAGCTCTCCCCTGCCTACCTCCTGGTGCCTGATTTAAGAGTTCCTCTTGTTTTGTGCCCAAGACTTGTTTTAAGGTCACAAACTATTTCTCAAACTCTTGGCTTAAGGGTTTCCTACAATATTGAACTCTCTTGGGAATTTTTGTCTCATTCTAATTATCTTGCCCTGGCATTTTTCTACACTTGCACAACATACTAACTTCCAGATATTTTCATCTATATAAACTCCTCTGTGGTATTACCAAGGATTTAGTCACTAGCAATTAGGCATGACACTTAGGAGTGACACTTGGGAAAAAACAAAACGTATTTGACTTCTTGCTTCTAGCATGCACCACCATATAGTAACAGTGGGAAGAGGAGGCATCTAGAATAATTTACACGTAATAATAGTTATCAATTATCCTAAGATTTTAATTCAGCATTCACCTGATGACTAGTTTGTTATTTCTTTTTTTTTAATATTTATTTATTTATTCCCTTTTGTTGCCCTTGTTGTTTTATTGTTGTAGTTATTATTGATGTTGTCGTTGTTGGATAGGACAGAGAGAAAAGGAGAGAGGATGGGAAGACAGAAAGGGGGAGAGAAAGAGACACATGCAGACCTGCTTCACAGCTTGTGAAGCAACTCCCCTGCAGGTGGGGAGCCGAGGGCTTGAACCAGGGTCCTTATGCCAGTCTTTGTGCTTTGCGCCATGTGCGCTTAACCCGTTGTGCTACTGCTGACTCCCTAGTTTGTTATTTCTATGTACAGAAGGCACAATTTTCTTTTAGCATGCAATGAAATGCTAGTACCCATTGTTTGGAAATCCAGTTGTTTACTCTGGAATATATTTCTTTAAACACAGTCTTGTATGAGTTCTTAACTTTTATTCCAGTGACCTAGGAAGTCAAATGTTGGCCTTTGCTTCAAACATGCTGGTGTAACATCCCCAAATTGAGAGCAGATGATTTCTACAGCTCCCACTGCCCTGCAGCATCATAGTCAGCCTCTATGTAGCATCTCCAATAAAGTAAGTATGTGCTCATTGTCAACTCATCAAGAAAACACTGTGAATTGACAGGTATGGATATTTTCTTAAAAGCATATTATATTCTGCTCACTACTGCATACTCTAACAGGGGGTGGGGTATGCAAAGAACATATATATATCTTGGGTAAAAACTCCCCAGCATCCCCAAAGAGGTCCCTGGCAGAGACTTGGGTAATCTCAGCTTGATTTAGGGTAAGAAATTTGGATTGTCAGCACATTGAAATAAGTATTTTCCTCAGAAGCAAATGCTCATTAACCACACTCAATGTCCGCTATACAGAGATGCCTTCAATTATAGTGTTTCTTTCGTGTGTTTGGAAAAGCCCACATTCCAGCCTTTAGGTTCATGATTAGTCAACAATTTGTTTGCCTTTATATATTAACTCTCTTTTCAGCCACCAGGTTCCAGATGCTACCATGATGCCAACCAGACTTCCCTAGACAGACAACCCCACCAGTGTGTCCTGGAGCTCCAATTCCCCAGAACCCCACCCCATTAGGGAAAGAGATAGGCAGGCTGGGAGTATGGATTGACCTGTCAATGCCCATGTTCAGCAGGGAAGCTAGGCCTTCCGCTTTCTGCATCCCACAATGACCTTGGACCCATATTCCCAGAGGGTTAAAGAATAGGAAATCTCCCCAGAGACCCACCCTACTAGGGAAAGAGAGAGGCAGACTGGGAGTATGGAATGACCAGTCAATGCCCATGTCCAGCAGGGAAGCAATTACAGAAGCCAGACCTTCCACCTTCCACAACCCACAACAACCCTGGGTCCATACTCCCAGAGGGATAGAGAATGGGAAAGCTATCAGGGGCAGGGATGGGATGGATATGGAGATCGGGTAGTGGGAATTGTGTGGAGTTGTACCCCTCCTATCCTATGGTTTTGTTAATGTCTCCTTTCTTAAATTAAAAAAAAAAAAAAAGAATAGGAAATCTATCAAGGGAGGGGACGGGATATGGAGTTCTGGTGGTAGGAATTGTGTGGAGTTGTACCCCTCTTATCCTATGGTTTTTTCAGTGTTTCCTTTTTATAAATAAAATTTTAAAAAGAATATTTACAATAAAAAAGTTAAAATAGTAAATATAAAAATATTCCCCATATCTTCTTGTCTCCAACAAAGCAGACAAGTTATAGTAGGAAATTGCCTACTTAGTCACATAGGGAAACCACTATTACAGTGAAGGGAAATAGCCCAACTCCCCATGATCAGTGCTTTCTCTCCCAGGGTAGAGTAACACAGGAAAATAAGTCAGCAGACTGTGGGCTCAGAACTAAGGGAGTTATATACATGACTTCAGTGCTTGAAGGCACCTGGATGTAAGAGGTTTACATAGGATTATGGTATTTAGACATACTAGGTAAGGCTCAAAGAGATCTATTTAGGGGTGGATTGACCATACCAACCTTTCTGGAACTCCTTTCTCACTTTCATAACTGGTCAACATCCCCTACTGACTTAGACAGTCTTCCTGATCTATTTTAGAAGCGCTAGTTGAGGGCAATTCACCCTCAAAGGGCTTGACATTAAGGTCCCACTTTCAGAGAACAATCTTCCTACCTCTTATTTCTGGATTCTTTATGAGAGTCCACCTTAGCTTACATGATGAGTCATATTATTTATTATATAATCATAAAATTCTGAACAGAATCTCACACTCATTTCCCTTGTGATGCACAAAGTCATACAATACAATTTTAAGGTTCAAATAGCCAGTAGTATCAAGAATTGTATTGACTGTAAACCATTAATCCTCTCAATATTTTTTAAAAGAAATACACAGTGAGTAATTGGGCAAAGGAGGTAACTTAGCTGTATTGTCATTCATGTATGAGAATCTGGGTTTGTTCCTTGGATCTAAGTAGCATTAAAAAATATTACCAGGCATTTCTAAAGTTCCACCTAGAAACTGATTCATTAGGTCTGGGGTGCTAGAACCAGGATTTGCCATGTCTAATAAATGCCATAAACAAGTCTGATGATATAAGATCAAGTTTTTGAGTAAGGGCATAAATCTTGAATTTCCATTGAGATATAGAGCAGGAACTGTTCCCTCATGTGACACTCTGAAATAGACTTGATTATATGTAATTTCCAAGTCAGTGTTCACAAGCTTCCATTTGAGAATACATTCAAATATAAGTGACTATGGTTTTTATTTTTTTATTAGTGATTTAATAATGATTGACGAAATTGTGGGATAAGAGGGGTACAATTCCACACAGTTCCCACCACCAGAGTTCTGTATCCCATCCCCTCCATTGAAAGATTTCCCGATTCTTTATCCCTCTGGGAATATGGACCAAAGATCTTTATGGGGTGCAGAAGGTGGGAGGTCTGACTTCTATAATTGCTTCTCTGCTGGATATGGGCATTGACAGGTAAATCCATACCCCCAGCCTGTTTCTGTCTTTCCCTAGTGAGGTACAGTTCTGGGGAGGTGGGAATCTAGGACACATTAGTGAAGTTGTCTGGCCAGGGAAGTCAGGTTGGCACCATGGTAGCATCCGCAACTTGGTGGCTGAAAAGCATTAAGATATAAAACGAACAAGCTGTTTAATAATCAGGAACCTAAAGGTAAGAGTATAGCAGATGAGATTTGGGGTCTTCACATTGGAAGAAGCTAGGAAGTCTATTTTAGGTATACTCCAAGAGGCCCATGACTTTACTAATTTTTGCCTGAGTCCGACAGCTTACTTGTAGGTGTTGTCTGGGAAAATGTTGTCAGAGTTGAGAATAGAACTAGAAAGCTGGATCAAAGCAGAGGGTAGCTCCCAAATAATGGGAAATTATATACATACCATTAACTTAAACTCCAATGATCTGATCTAGGGCCCATGTCTATTCATATTTAGCACAGGAGCCCTTATAACCTCTGCATCCCTGTCAGTCCAAATTTGCATTCTATGGTCATAGCTAGGAAAATCCTCTCACACAAATTTATTTTATGGCCAACTGTAATTCTTACTAATATCAGTTCACCTATGACTGACTTATCACTTTATCTGTATAACTGATGTCAGCTCTTCCACACATGTACCACCACCAATCACTTCATCTGAAGGCTATTAGACCCTTCAGGATCTTCCAGATCCCTCAGATCTTCAAGATCTCTAAAGTCTGGGAGATAGTTGCATTTTGTTGGGGAGTGGAGAACTGATCTATCTGAATTTCCTCTAGTGGAGATGTAACTTTCCTTCCTTATACTCACCAGTTTGAATCTCTATGAGTACACTAAAACACTCATTTGAAATAGAGACACTTATTCCAGCGTGATTCGCCTTTTCAAATTCTCATTTCCTGTAGGACCAAGTCAAAGTCTGGGTGCTTATGCCGCACATAGAAGGTGTAAAGAAAATGTTTGGTGTTCTAGATCTTCAGTTTCTCTCTCTCTCTCTGTGTGTGTCTCTCTCTCTCTCCCTCTCTCTCTCTCTCCCTCTACCTCTCCCTCTCCCTCTCCCTCTCCCTCTCCCTCTCTCTCCATTTCTCTCTCTCTCTCCACATTTCACAATTTTCACTCACCCTCTCAAGGCTACAGTGGGCTTCATTTTCCCAGCACCTGACTATAACAATTTTCAAAAAGGAGAGTCACATAATATCTAAATTCTATCATTATAAACAGTTTGTTCTATATGTTCTATCATAAACACTGTCATCTAGTATTCCACTGTATTTGTATATAAATAATTTTTAATTTGTTATTAATAGTTATTTTCAGGATTGTTAAAATGTATGGTTCCACACTACACCAAGCACTAAAGTTCCATACCCCTACCTCCACTTCCCAAAGATAACCACCACAGTTCTCACAATTCTTACAGTTTGCCTACTTCCGTTTTGTTTGGACTGTTTTGTTTTTTTTTTGGCAAGTTAATGTAAATCAGATCTCTAAATTCCACATATGAGTGAACCCATCTGGTAGTTGTCTTTTATCTCTTTACTTACTTCACTAAGTATAATCACCTCCAGTTCTATCTATTTTGTCCCAAATGACACAATATCATTTTTAATTGCACAGTAGTATTCCATGGAGTATATATCCCATAACTTCTTTAGCCAGTCATCTGCTGATGGGCATTTAGGCTGCTTCCACTCTTTTGCTAGTGTGAATGATACACCTATGAATATAGGGGTGCATATGTCTCTTCAAATTAGTGCTTCAGTGTCCTTTGGATAAATGCCTAACCGTGCTATTGTTGAGTCATAAGGCAATGCCATTTTCATTTGTTTAAGGACTCTCCATACAATCTTTCCAAGGGGCTGTACCAGTTTGCATTAGTGTAGCAGAGTTCCCTTTTCTCCACAGCCTCTCCAACACCTGTTCTTTCCTGGTTTGTTGATGTAAGCCATTCTCTCAGGTGTGAGATTCCACTATTCTTTTGATGCATTTCAAACTAAGCTATAAATACCATTACATTTTGTTCCTAAACACTTCAGAATGAAAATCACTAACTAGAAAACAAAGTTTGTTAATGGGTTTTTCAGGTAAAATTTACATACATTGATGTATTTAGCTTTACCTCTTAACCCCAGATTCTATGTTCTGTACATTCTATACTCTCAACACACTGCCTTCAATATGCCACATGTGAGACAGGAACTCAAAGCCAAAAAACAACTTCATTCAATTTGCCTCTGTACTGTGTACTCTCCACGGACATGCAGGAGAAGACCCTAGGACTGGATGTGGGTCATTCCTAGAGCACACAGCTGTTGGAATCATGAAATGACAACTTAAGTAATAGTACCAGGGAGAACCTAAGCTGGTTTTTTTTTGGAGGAGGGTATTGATTTAATATTGGTTTACAAAATTACAGAACAACAGGGTAACAATTCCACACTAATAAATACCAGAGTAGAATTCTGAGTCCCCATTCCCCTGGTAATAGATATGGATTGACTATTATTTCTATAATGATCTATCCATCTATATTTTTGCCAATTTTCTCTATGGTCCTGATTCCTTTTCCTTTCTAAGGCACATCTATACCTATGACTGCTTCCAAATGTCTTTCATTTTTCCTCTTTTCTTTCTGGGTCCTTATGTAATTGGAGTTCAGAGCTTTCAGGTCATCTTCCCCTAACATTTTTCCACCTCTGAGGGTATGGATCAAAATTCTTTTTGGGGTGCCGAAGGTGGGAGTTCTGGCTTCTGTAACTGCTTCTTCACTGGATACAGGCATTGACAGGTTGATCCATACCCCTAGCCTGTGTCTGTCTTTCCCTAGTGAGGTAGGAGAGGTAAGTTTCTGGGACATGTTGGTGAAGTCATCTGCCTGGGTAGTTCAGGATAGAATCACAGTAGCATCTGCAGCTTGGTGCCTGAAAGGTAAGCTGGCTCTTTTAATACCGCTGAAGTAATTTCTTCTGTGAAGTCAAAATAATGATGTATAGTAAGGCAGTCTATTGCTACACTCTACAAATATAGTATCTTTGTGAGCCTCTAGTTCCTGTACTATAGGAATCCTTGCTTACAGAGTAGATGTCATCTCTCAGGTTCCAGAGAATAGATAAAATGTATTCTGGATTCTAAGAAACTGGGAGATTTTTACTACTCTTAGAAATCCAGGGACACAGAGATCACAGAGGCTCCTATGCAGAAGATGGGTCCCAAATCACATCAAATCAATGGGGTTTATAGTCAATAATATATACAGCTTTCCCATATTTGAGAGCTACTCTATTCCCTGATCCAGATTTCTGGTCCTTTTTGCAACCATGACATCATCTCCCCCAGACAATAACTTGGATCCACCTGCATATCAGATGTCAAGCTCAGGGAAAAAAAAAAAACTACTATAGTCATGGGCCCTTTAGAATATAACTAAAATAGGCCTAATAACTATCTACAAAATGGAGACATCCCCCAACTCTTCATCTGAACTATTCCAGTCTTTAGGTTCATGATTAGTCAATAATTTGTTTGGCTTTATATGTTAATACTTTTTTCAGCCACCAGGTTCCAGATGCTACCATGATGCCAACCAGACTTCCCTGGACAGACAACCCCATCAATGTGTCCTGGAGCCCCACTTCCCCAGAGCTCTGCCCCATTAGGGAAAGAAAGAGGCAAGCTGTGAGTATGGATCGACCTGTCAATGCCCATGTTCAGCGGGGAAGCAATTACAGAAGCCAGACCTTCTACCTTTTGCACCCCATAATGACCCTGGGTCCATATTCCCAGAGGGATAAAGAACAGGAAAGCTATCAAGGGAGGGGATGGGATATGGAGTTCTGGTGGTGGGAACTGTGTGGAGTTGTACCCATTTTATCCTATGGTTTTTGTCAATGTTTCCTTTTTATAAATAAAAAAAAATTTAAAAGAAATTCAATAGATATTGCTGGTGCAAGTTATCTCAAAAGCAACTTGGAGATTCAAACTGTATTTTTTAAAGTTATTTATTTAACAGAGCACTTTTAAACTCCAACTTACAATGATACTGGGGATAAACTGTTATAAAATGCTAAAGTGAGTTTAAAAATTTGATGAAAGAACTGAAGTGAAAATGAATTTTATGCTGCATATCAAATATTTCTTCAAAGAAAATTTATTTCACACACAAAAAAATGCTGTAATGTTGAGAGTCTACAAGCAATTATGATCAGTATTTCTTTTCTGTTTTTGCATAATAGGCTGATTTCTGACCATGAACAATGAAGAATATAATCCCCCTTCATTTCTTTAATGCACTACTTAGCTTGTGAACTCTATTGAATTCATTTTATTATGTTATTCTTTATCCCAAGACATTCATGAGGAATTTCCTTAATTTCCTTAGGCTCCTTGTCTTTTGGATATTATGCTTCCAGTTTGCTTGTTTTGCTGCTGCTTGTTTATTTAGTAGAGTCATTTATTTCCACTCTGCTCATGCTTGAGCAGTCTTCCACAGGCCTTTTATTTGCTCTAATACAAAAACAAAAGTTATTACCTAGCACTTAAACTATCTTAACACTTATGTGCCGGTCACGATTACAAGTTCTTTCTTATATCACTTCATTGTATCTTGACCAGAATCCTGAAGATTATTAATACCTGTTTTACAGATGAGGAACTATAAGTTATAGAGGTTAAGCAACCTGTTCAGATAACTTGCTATAGCCAGGGCAGATTGGTAACTAGGTTGCCTAGCAACAACATCCATTTCCATAATCACTTCCTATTATTTCTTCTTAACTGAGCTATATAGTTCAATGGATAGATAGTTCCTATTATGCTATACAGGTTTCCTGTAGTCAGAAGTTATGGCGATTAGACAGGGAGGATGGAGCTTAGATCCTGAGTCAATGTGAGATACTAGGATTCACTTCATCATGTTGGTAAATACATTCCAGTCTCCTCCCTGACTGCTCTTTGCCTTTGGACACATGCTCTTTGGTTTTAGCCTACAGGTCCTGCCGCCAGTGAAGTTTGCTTGCATCTGCTTCCAGCACCTTTTCCACTTCTCTCCAGTCAGGAAAAGTAACCCTTTTGTAATTCTCTTTTCTCTGAATGAAGAGATAAGTAAATATTCTCAAGATTTTTAAATTTATTTTCCCTTTTACTGTCCTTGTTTTTTATTGTTGTAGTAGTTACTGTTGTTATTGATGTCATTGTTAGATAGGACAGAGAAAAATGGAGAGAGAAGGGGAAGACAGAGGAGAGAACCTGCAGACCTGCTTCACCGCCTATGAAGCAACTCCCCTGCAGGTGGGGAGTCAAAGGCTCGACCGGGATCCTTATATCCGTCCTTGTGCTTTGTGCAGTTCTCAAGATTTTATTGCCACACAGTTATGACTTCAGGAAGATGGACAATAAGCTTTCTACGCAACACACTTTCTCTTAATTCCAGAATGTTCACGTCATTTTTTAGTTACTACTTTTTGAACGTTGTAGTATTGCAATGTGCCTCTTCCTTGTTCATTATTAGGATAAAATATTTCACTTCTTCTAGCGTTTGCCCTTCTTCCGTAGCCAGTTAATGGCTTTGAAAGTGACTGGGATCCATGTGGATTCAGTCAGCTAGGAAGGATCGTCAGTTTCCCCAGTGAATGGGTACTCACGGGATGCACCACGGGAAGGTCGATCCAATTTCACTAATTTATATTAACTCCAGGAAGGGCTTGTTCAAATATTTAACTAGATATATTTAACATCCTTAGTAAAAACTGAAGAATCACAGTTCTACATTTTGTTCCTTGAAGTTTTCAAGTTACCTAATTTTCTTTTTTTTAAGTATTTTATTTTTATTTTTGAGAGAGATGCAGAGAAAGACACAAAGAGAGAAATACCAGAACACTGCACAGCTCTGGCTTATGATGGTGCAGGGGACTGAACCTGGGACTTTGGAGCCTCAGACATGAGTTTGTTTTTGCATAACCATTATGCTATCTACCCCAGCCCATTAATCTAATTTTCATATCTCTGATAAAAGTAATGTTTCTAAGAGAAAGTAGGAAGAAACACAAAGCCCTGAAGAACAAATTTTTAAAAAGATGAAGTAGAGAATAATATGAACCAACTAGCTGGAAAAATAAAAAATGCTTTAAACATTTGAATGCTTAGAGCTATTTAGCCTTGAGTAAGAAAAGTCAGAGCCCATGTTCAGAAGGCACAGGGATAGGTTGCTTTTAGATGGTTTGTTTTTATGGGGGGGGTTGTTTGTTTGCAGTTGTTTTTGTTTTGTTTGCATGACTAGCTCTTATTCTTTGGGTATTAAGCACTCAGGTTGTTGACAACTGATTTTGGTAGCTTTTGGTCTTTACTACTATGATCACCTTATTACCACTCTCACCCTACCTATTAAGACCTAGTAATCCTAATATGACTTTCCTCATCCTCTTATGTGACCTAAAATAGCAGGAAACTCCATTTGAACACTCCCAGATTCTCTTTCTGACCCATTGGTCCATGAAGGGCAGACTGCAAAGTAGGAGGGTACAGGTGCTGGCTATAAAGAAAGCTTTGCTCCTCCACAGTCCTTATACAGGAACATTTTAAAAAGAATGAGAGAGAGAGAGAGAGAAAGAGAGAGAGAGACACCTCCACCCAGAAGCCACAAGTACCTCGTTATTAAAGTAATTTCTTGGTGAAACTATGGGGTCAGAAGATATTTGACTTGACAGATATCTGCTAATGAAGGAACGGCATGTGGAAAGCAGTCAGCCATCCTTTAATAACAGACATCAGACACAACAGTAGGCCCAACAGACTATATACCATCCAGAGTAGATATGCAGTAAGTAGGCTGTGCTATCTGGGTTTCTGCAGTTACACTCTGTGGTGTTATTATTGTGATAAAATTACACAAAGATACAATTCTCAGAATACTTCATGTCATTAAGTGGCATGGCCTTGAAACCCACTGTAAAATAAATTTTAAAAAAAACAGAAGAGCAGACACTTCACCAAAAAATGATAATTAAGAACATGAAGAAATTCTCAACGTGAAATTTATTAGGGAAACGAAAATTAACAAAACCCCACCTGCAGGGAGGAAGCTTCATAAGTGATGAAGCAGGTCTGTGGGTGCCTTTCTTTTTTCCTCTCTTCTCTCCCCCTCCCTTCTCAAGTTCTCTCTGTCCCATATAATAAAGTGGAAAAATGGGGGGTGGGGAGGGGAGAAAGAAAGAAAATTAACACAGTGAGATACCACCACAGAACTATTAGAATGGTTAGCAAACATTTTGATGTTTTTTTCAACTAAGATTATGCTGAAGCTCAGTGCCTGCATGACTCCACTATCTTTTTTCTTTTTTAAATAGGTGAGAAACGGAGACATATAGGCTAGACAGAGAGAATGAGAAATATTGCAGCACTGTTCCACCACTCATGAAGTTTTTGCCCTGGAAGTGCTCCCATGGCTTGATCTTGAGTCCTTGCATAATGTAAGGTGTGCACTCCATCTGGTGAGCCACCAAACATTTTTAATACTAAGTGCATGCAAGGATGGAGACAACTGAAACTGCTTGCATATACAAAATAGTGCAACTTGGGTTATAGAAAAGTATTTAAGCACACATTTACAAGAAGATTCATCATTCTCACCGTGTATTTATCTGAGAGTAATGAAAAACTTACACACACATAAAAACTTGTATACAAAGGGCCAGGTGGTGGCACACCTGGTTAAGTACACATAGCACTAAACACACATACTACTAAGCACAAGGACCTGCACAAGGACCCAGGTTTGAGCTCCTGGTTCCCCACCTGCAAGGGGGATGCTTCACAAAGGGTGAAGCAGGTCTGCAGTATCTATATATTTTTTAATATTTTATTTTATTTTATTTTTGAGAGAGATGCAGAGAGAAAGAGAAACACTGTTCAGCTCTGGCTTATGGTGGTGCAGGGGGCTGAACCTGGGACTTCAGAGCCTCAGGCATGAGTCTCTTTGTATAACCATTATGCTAGCTACCCCTGCCCATATCTATCTTTCTGTCTCCCAATTTCCCCTTCCCCTCTCAATTTCTCTGTCCTATCAGATAAAGTGGGAAAAGATGGCCGCCAGGAGCAGTGGATTAATCCATAGTGCCGACACTGAGCCCCTGTGATAACCCTGCATGCAAAAAGTAAAACAAAAATAAAAACCTGTATACAAGTGTTCACAGAAGTGATGCACTGCATTATGTTCACTCTATTGGGTGCGCCACCACCCAGCCCTTGTAATTTGTCTTTTATCATCAGACAGATGGCTCTGCTTATAAGGATTTCCACAATGACTGTACCCCAATAATCCAGTATGATCTAAAGTCAACTGATTATTAGCTTTATTATATCTGCAACATTCCTTCTGCCACTTTACGTGACATTCACAGGCATGACACCAAGGATGAAGAGTTATGGGGGTTGAAATTCTGCATGTTGCACACATTTCACATAGTAACCCAGTACATACATTTAAATGAAGCAGAAATTAACAAATTTATAATGCCAGGCCAGCAAAACAGCTCACTTGGATAGCAGTTGGCACTGCTTTGCCAGGTGCCAGACCCAGATTTGAGTCCAGTCACTATAGCATTAAAGGAAATTTTGATGCCGTGGTTTCTTCCCACCTCCACTATACCCCGTTCTTTGTCTCTATCAGAAAATAGTTTTAACACTGATGCTTTAAAAAAAAAAAGTTGTATTGCCACTAGGGTTATCAGGGTTACTGCTGGGGCTCAGTGCCTCCATGACAAAGCTACCATTCCCAGTGGGCATTGTTTCTTTTCATTTCCTAAGACAGAGAGACATTGAGAGGGGTGGGAGAGATACAGGTGGAGAGAGAAAGACCTGCTTTGCCAATTGTGAAGATTCCCACCTGTACATTGTGGGGCTAGGGCTTGAACCCTGGTCCTTGTCATCACCCTCTGGTCTACCAAAACTGTGAAGTTTTTTATATTGATAACAGGTTATATATTGGCTTCATGTCCACCAATGGGTTGTAACTTCTTATTTGAGTTTATTTGGAAAAAGGTCAGCCATTGGGTTGCTGGAAAAAGTCATGACATATTTTTGCATAGGAAAACAGAAAAATATATGTCGTAATTTTTCTGACAACCCAACATATACCAGGAAAAGCAGAGTTTCAGTTTGGAGAGACGGAAAATATTCTGGAGATGAATGGTGATAGTTCTATAGTAATGTGAATATTTTTAATGCCTAAACAATACACTTTAAATGGTTAATAATACGTTATATATAATTTATAATTAAAAATAACAAAATACTAATATAAAGATATACTAGTACAGACTATAGTATATACATGTCTTGAAAACACCTCAAAGAAGGCAGACACAAATACCATGATTCCTTTCACAAGAAAGCGTTCTAAAATTGATAACCGCAACATCAGTATATCCACTAACAATTACGGTAAGTGCCATTCTAACAGGTAAATTTTGTGATAAGTGAATCATATCGCAAAAAAAAAAAAGTTTTTAATTGGTTTTAAACTTATGATCACATTTTGAATTTAAGACCTTATGTGGCATCTGGTAAATTCTGGAACCACATTCTGGTGACATACAGGAAAAATGAAAAACAAGTATATAAAAAAGACTGAAACTGGGTCAGGGAAACAGCATAATGGTAATATAAGACATTCATGCCTGACGCGTGAGGTCTCAGATCCAATCCCTAACACTACAACTATAGGCCAGAGGTGAGCCAAACCCTGGTTAAAAATAATAATAATAAAAAAAAAAGACAAGGTAGATCTATGGTTAGACATGGTAACTAACTCTCCAGTCACAAGGGTTAAAGACAAAGGCAAGATGATATAGGAAACACACTGCCGTGATCCGGGAGGTTGCGCAATTGATAAAGCACTGAACTCTCAAGCATGAGGTCCTGAGTTCAACCCCCGGCAGCACATGTACCAGTGTGATGTCTGGTTCTTTCTCTCTTCCTATCATTCTCATTAATAAATAAATAAAATATTTTTTAAAAAAAGAAAGAAAAGAAAACACACTGCCTTGAAGTTGATCAGAGACCTTTATTTGGGTCCTCATCAGTTATTAAACAGCCTATACAAAACATTTTATTCCTGTCCCACACAGCAGCTGCTGCATCCACATCTAAAGTGGAAGACACAAGTCCTGGAAGACCTTTTAGAGAACAGATAATAGGTAAGATCTCTGCTCATCTGGCTTCGGTGAAAAGTACACAGGTGCAACGCTCCAACACTGCTCTTGATAAATGAGGCCTTAGGACAAAGCCTAATTGAAAGACGTAGATTGAAAATCACAAAGCTGCCCAGCTCAGCACTCAATCCAAAGTACCTGGAAATACAAAGAACAAAGGGGTAAAGCAAGGTGGCTCAAGAGCTAAATGAGTGTAACAAATTCATCCAAGCAGGGATGGCACTGACAGTTCTCTACAATCAAAACACTGAAGAGGAACGTCCGGGGGGCGGG
Source organism: Erinaceus europaeus (assembly GCF_950295315.1). Taxonomy (NCBI): domain Eukaryota; kingdom Metazoa; phylum Chordata; class Mammalia; order Eulipotyphla; family Erinaceidae; genus Erinaceus; species Erinaceus europaeus. Next base: position 76,015,729 of record NC_080164.1, on the reverse strand, counting down.
GGGGGGGGGGGGGGGGAACATGTCATTAGAGAAGGTGAGCAGTTGGGGACATTGGTCGGTCGGGAGAACCAGAATTGGTGGTAGGAAAAGGGCTAAGAGTTGCTGTGTTAATGAGCATCTACGGAAACCATAAAAGGAGTGAGTGATTTAAAAATAGTTTCTCTAAGCCTGCTTATAATTGTTCTAGAGCGTACCTGCTCAAGATGGGAGACTGGACCCACAGGTTTATATGCTCTCCTATCCAATACTGCATTCAAAAGGCAATGGGTTTTTAAAAGATATAAATCTACTGACCACAAATAGGGCCCATCAGCATTTCAGTGACAGTATAAACATGCTAGAAATCTGACTGAAGTATGCCTATAAATATAGCAGAGGAAAAATTAACCTAAATTGTACACAGAGGGGGCTGCAGCAGGGAGGGAGCCCTTCTTCCCAGAAGACCCATGAGAAGGGTCTCAAGTCATACATAAGAAATGACTACAAAAGATGTAAGACTAAGATGAATTAGTGACTATAAGGTCTATGCCAGAAACAGCTGAGGCCATCTCCCATAATCCTCCCTGCATGCAGCACTGCCAGAAGACAAACATTTAAAAACAATTAAAAATATTGGGGAGGAGGGTGTCAGAAAACACTTCTAAAACAGTAAATGAATGATGTGGAGAGAACTAAAGCAGCTTCTACAAGTGTCACTCCCCGCAAGAAAGCATTCTGTACCGTGGCACGAGGTGGTCCCCATCATAAGGCCTGGTCCCACCATATTTTAAAACTGCAAGGAGCCCCCCCCACCATGCCCACCCCCAATGAATGTATGCCCTCATTCTTAAATGGAATGAAAATTATCAGACAAGTGAATCCAGTCTTTATATTGAAAGTGGAGACCAAAAAAAGAAAAATTTTTTTAACACTCTGGCACATGTAACACTGGGGATCAAACTCAGGATCCACAGCTTATCCACTGTGCCACCTCTTGGCTCGAGTCACCAAAATAATGTTTTAAATAATGACAAATTTCTGCTAAGACTAACTGATAAAGCTATTAAAATATTTTTTAAAACATGGAAGCATCGGGGGCCAGGTGGTGGTGCACCCAGTTAAGTGCACGTGTTATAATGCACAAGGGCCCAGGTTCAAGCTCCCAGTCCCCACCTGCAGGGGGAAAGCTTCATAAGTGGTGAAGCAGGGCTGCAGGTGTCTTTCTGTCTCTGTCTATCTATCTCCCCCTTCCTCTCAAATTCTGGCTCTCTATCCAATAAATAAATAAAGATAATTTTTAAAAATTTCAAAAAATAATAAAAAATTTAAAAATGATATTTTAAAAAATAAATATATAAAAGTTAAGAGGAGGAGCCAGGCAGTGTCATGCCTGGTTGAGCACATAAATTATAATGCACAAGACCCAGGTTCAAGCCTCTACTCCCCACATGTGGGGGAAGTTTCACAAGCAGTGAAGCAATGCTGCAGATATATCTTTTTCTCCATTTCTATCTCCCTAACCCTTCTCAATTTCTCTCTGTCCTATCAAATAATAAAATAAAATAAAAAAGTTTAAAGGAGGTGAGACCACTAAAGAGAGAATAAACTAAAAGGCCTGAAAAATCACACAATGCATCATGGGAAGAAAAAATTATAGTTGTGTTTTTAGCATATGTTTAATGGGAATTCCAGAGGAAGGAGTGAAAAAGAACAAAAAAGGATCAGTTATTTGAACAGGTTTTAGTTGAGATTTCTCCAGTACATGAAAGGCACCATATTTAAGAAATCTAAACAAACCGTATAAAACTTTATCTTAAGGCAAAAACAAAAGGGTGAATATTGGACAAGCTCACTGACAGGTGGAACTTGAAGAAACAAAGACATAATAGTAAGACACAAAAGTAAAACTTGAACTGAGTGTGCTGTATTGCAGTAAAGCAATGGACTCGGAAAAAAAATAGGGGGGTATTGTGGGGTTCTGGTGCATGGTGGTGGGGAAAGAAAGTGGAGAGTGAGAGTATTTTGTAGATACCTATCATAGGTAGATGAGAAATCATACCTATATCTCACCAGCTATACTATAAACCACCAACCCCTTCCCCCAAAAAAATGGGAGAAAGGAAAAAAAAAAAAAAAGAAAGAAGAAGAAATCTGTATTGTCACTTCTGAATTTGTCTAAGGGAAATGAAAATACTGACTACAAAAAAAAAAAAAAAATCTACACCATGTTCACAGATCACCATCACCGCAGCATTATTTACAATAACCAAAACATGGAAAACAACCCAAAAACTGGGATGGATAAATAAAAGCATTATGATTCACAAACACACATAGCTATAAAAACTGAGACTATCCTAATACTTCCTACAGCATGAAAGAACCCTGAAGGCATTGTGCTAAGTGAAATAAGTCAGAAAGTCTTGAAGAACTATATTGTGAAGGACTTATATGTAGAATCTTAAAGAAAACAGAAACGCCAAGCAGGCTAGAGAAAGGAATTCAGACTTGTAATGATCAGAAGAGGATAGGAGAAAGAAAAATTGGAGCAAGGCAGTCAAAAGATATAAATAGGAAGGTGGATAATTCAAAAAACTCCTGTGTTACATGTAAAAGCCTAGGTAGAATTCCCCAGTACTGTATGAGAGCAACAACAATGAAAGGCAGATGAAATTCCATGGATAATGGAACAGTACTTTGCTCTCCCCCTTTCATTAAAAGAAAAAAAAATTAGATACAAACACAGTTATAAATACTAGCAATGCAATGCACAACACTGTGACTATATTTAACACTGACGTATGGTAGTGCAGAGGAAAATACTTAGAGACTAGATTCTAAGAGTTGTCAATCTCTTGGTCAGTTTCTCTCTCTCCCTCAATCTGAAAGTCAGAAGAAGAAGAAGAAGGAGAAGGAGGAGGAGGAGGAGGAGGAGGAGGAGGAGGAGGAGAAGGAGAAAGAGGAGAAGGAGAAGAAGGAGGGGAAACATGCTGGTAATTGTTTCTGATATCTATCCTTATGATGAGGTGGAAAAAAACTAGCATGGAAAGGGCAGATGGGAAAAAACTACCCATTGAATGAAAACTCACCTTCCAGAAAAGCGAATTCATCCACAGCTTCTATTGCATTATCTGAAATACAAGGTAATGAGACAACTGACAAACTGATAATTTAAACATCAGCTCCCCCCAAAACATGGCTGCACACTATGAAAAGCTTTATGCAAATAAAAGAATTTATAAAATTTTTCCCTTGCTGCATTGAGATCTATTCCTAGTCTACCACTAAATCTTACATGCCAGCTGTCTCTACAAGAGATAAGAGAAGCAGGCCAGAGAGACAGATCAGAGGGAGGGTGAAGAGGGTGCTACCTTGCCATGTATTTTTTAGCCCAGGCACTATAAGGAGAAAATTGCTGTGCTGTGGTGTCTCTACCACTTTTTAATGTAAAAGCAATCTGGAGTAGTGAAATTGCCCATAAAAGAATTCCAGAGTGTATACACACACACACACACACACACACACACACACAGGGGGGGGGGGGGGAAGGAGGGAGAGAAGTCTAGGGGGCAGGTGGTGGTGCATCTGGTTGTGCGCATATGTTACAATGTGCAAGGACCCAGGTTCAAACCCCCAGTCCCCACCTACAAGGGGAAAGCTTTGCAAGTGGGGAAGCAGGGTTGTAGGTGTTTCTCCTTCTCTCTGCCTCTTTATCACTCCCTTCCCTCTTGATTTCTGGCTGTCTCTATCTAATAGATAAATAAAGATATTTTTTTAAAAAAGAGAGAGAGAAGAAAAGCCTAGGCAAAATACTGCTCAGTAGAGAGGAATTTCTTTCTCTGAAAGTTAGCAGAGATAAATTTGGTAACACAGCATGAAGCTAGTACGACCAAAGTTTACACTTGTAAGAGTTAACAACTTAGAAGTACAGAAATCAACCCCCAGCCTAGGCAAGAAAGAAATATATAAAATATGGTATAATTCAGCAGTCTAATCTGCTGGGGCGACACCTAAATGCCCCTCATTCTCTGTTCCATCGCCCCTCCAGTCACCCACAGCAGAGCAGGTAGGGTGGACTTTCCCACCCTGCAACTGGCCAACAGAAAATACAATGAGACCCTATGGCACTTCTGAGCCAGTGGGCGGGAAAGTCAAATCCAGCCCGCCCTTGTCCACCCCTAAAATACCAGACACTCCAATGACACTCTACCCAGATCTCTTCTCTGCAGGGTTTTCCTCTTTCCTTGTTGAGCACAGCAGTAAGCATCTTTTGCAATGGTCTCCACAAACAGTTCCTGTGATGCAAAATAAGGAGATTCACATCAGTGGGTTCTAGCACAACCCTCGTGAGGGCTCCTGTCTGTGGGTGCAGCTGGGAGGGTGGAAAGGAGACTCAGATGCACGGGGAGGGTCTCAGGAAAGCAAAAGAAAAAGTCTTTCTAGACTTTATGGAAGTCGAAGTCCAGCCCTCTTTCCCTCCCCAGCAGCCTGTCAAGTCCCTTTCCTCCCTCCCCTCTACTCCCACCTCACACATTAACATGTGGCACTGTACATGCAAATTAAAGTCCTCCAGGGAAGGTGCGTTACTATAATACCATCGGGAATGGGAGACACTTTATTGTGCCTCACTCACTTACTCACTCACTCCCTCCCTCCCTCTCTCCCCATGGCAGCTCTCTGGTACTCTCAGACACCAGCTTCCCCGCCCCAGCCCTGGGCACCGCCCACAACCCCGCCTCCGCCAAGGCCCCGCCCACCGCAGCTCGAGCCAGAATGAAGATGGCTTCCTGTCCCGCTAGCGTCACGTCGGGGTCCGCCTTCACCAAGGCCTTCACTCGCGCCAGAGGCAGCCTCGAGAGACGAGTCCCGGACGCATTCGGCGGAGCTTGGGGCTGCGGGGCCGCTGACTCCCCACCGGACCCCTCCTCCTCTCGGGGTGCCCCGTTTCCAGTCGTCACCGCCGCCATACGGCCCTGAGCGTGCTGCGCGCGGCCGCCCACTGTGCGCGCGCAGGCAGCGCTAGCCCCTTTCCCCGCGCGCACTGGAAGCCACGCCTCCTGTGTGCGTAGTCCCGCCCCTCACACGGCGGATGGGCGGGGCCGGATGTGGGTATTTAACTCTCAGCCGCGCTCTGCAGGCGGGCCTCCTAGGGGTCTGTTTGTGGAGGTTTTCCCTGGGAGGCTTGCATGGTCCCCCAGGCCTAGTTACTAGGAGAGAGGGCGCGAAAAGAAATTGAAACCAATTTTTAGAGCAGCGAACTGCCATTGTGCAGTGGAAATGACCGCGGGCTGTGAGGCTGAGGTCCTGCTTCTTCACTCAGGAACATTCTGCATCACAGCACTGGCTCTCACACTGTTCACAGCATCCCTTAAGCCATAAAAAGTACGGAGGACCTCGAAAAACTTTTGTTTCTGTAGGTTTTATTGATACTGTACTAGTAATAAAAGTTTTAAATACTCAATGCATGATGTGATAACATTTTGTGGTAGTGAAACTACAGTAGAATGTAACGAGAAATGTGTTTGGCTTTAATAGAAGACAACTAGTGGTCCTGTTGGTGGTGCAGAAGCAAAGGCACTGGACTCTCAAGCGTGAGGTCGCGAGTTCCATCCCTGGCAGCACATGTACCAGAGTGATGACTGGTTCTTTCTTTCCTCCTATCATTAATAAATAAATAAGTTCTTTAAAAAAGAAGAAGACAACTAAATCTCTAGTTACTTCAGTATGTTAACTTTAGCACTTTCTCAAAGATGTGCTTTGCGAAAACACTACATTGGAAAGGGCAAATAACCTCCTAGTATTACCAGGCAGGGGGTGGGAGACACACACACACACACACACACACACACACACACACACACACGTCATTCCCTAAGGAAGCATGTTAGAACCTAGAGAAAGGAGTGCTATTTTGGTACAACATTGGACGTGAGAATATTCTCCAAGGACTTCATACAATTCCGAGATTGGACTCTACCCTCTCTTTGATCTTCAGAATTGTGACCTTGAGCAGTTGCCTATTTAAAATATTTTTAGCTGGGGGCTGGGCAATTGCTCACCAGTTAAGTGCACATAGTACAAAGCTCAAGGACCCTGGTTTGAGCCCCAGGCTCCCTATCTGTGTGTGTGTGTGGGGTCACTTCACAAGCGGTGAGGCAGGTCTGCAGGTATCTTCCTCTTTGTCTCTCCTTCCCCTCTCAATTTCTATCCTATCCAATAAAAAAATTTAAAGAAAAAAGAAAAAAAAAAGGCCTTCAGGAGGCCACTGATTCATAGTACAGGCACCAAACCCCAGCAATAACTCTGGAGGCAAAAATAAATAGTTAAATAAAAATAAAAGATTTTTAGTTTAGTATTTGCATGCTTACTATGTTAGGGTGTTAAAATTTGAATGGTAAATGTCTATAAGTTTGTTTTTTTAAAAAAAGAGCGGGTCTCATTTACCTGGTTAAGTGTACAGATATTACAGTGCACAAGGACCCAGGTTCAAGTTCCCAAACCCCACCTGCAAGGGGGAAGCTTCACGAGTGGTGAAGCAGTGTTGTACATGTCTCTCTACCCCTGCCCACTCAATTTCTTCCTCTGTTGAATAAGCAAATAACTTTTTAAAAGACTGAATTATCAGGAAAAGAAAACAAACTCTGAGAGGAACCCTCCTAATTAAGCACACACATTATCGTATGTGAGGATGCAGGTTCAAGAGCCCCCACTTCCCACCTGCAGGGGAGAAGCTTTAGGAGGTATGGAGCAGGTCCGCAGTTGCCTGTCTTTCTCCCCTCCCCTCTCAATTTCTATGTCTTATCAAATAAAATAAAATGAAAATTGGCCACCATCCTGCAAACAACAAACCCCAGCAGTAAACTTGGTGGCATAAGAACAATAACAAACAAACAAACAAAAAACCTGAGAATTTTAGTTACAAGTAATAGCCCCTTCCCATCATTTCTTCTCTTGCATTTAGCCTCCTCTCCATAGGCAACAGATACAAATGGACCTGTTCAGAAATTCAACATTGAACTTGCCTTATACTCTTTATCTGTGGAACTTGGTTTTCCTTAAAATAGTTTATAGGCCACCAGGAATACCTTTCATCAAATCAAACGCTATTCTAAATCATTTCCAACAGACTCCTTTTTAATTTGGCAGTCTGGAGGGTTTCCTTCCTCTCAAGAATTAATGGAATGGTTGTGAGCTTATAAGCATTCTTTTTTTTTTTTTGAGGGGGTTAATGCTTTACAGTGCAATCATTGACATATGCATGCAATTTCATTATGAAATAGGCCCCCAAAGTTTTCTTCCTATTCTTCCTCCTCTTCCCTCCCCAGAGTCCTTTGCTTTGGTGCAATACACCATGTCAAGTCCATGTTTTACTGATTTTTTAAAATATTTTTATTATTGGACAGAAACAGAGAGAAATTGAGAGGAGAGGAGGAGAAAGAAGCAGAGAGACACCTGCAGCCCTTCTTCACCACTTATGAAGCTTTCCCCTTGCAGGTGGGGATAAGGGGCTTGAACCTGAGTCCTTGTGCATTCTAATATGTGTGATTAACCAGGTGCACCACCTCCTGGCATCTATGTTTCACTTTGTATTATCCCCTACCTATCCCAACTCTATTAAGTCCTGCTCATAAGTGAGATCATTTGATATTTGTCCTTCTCTTTTTGGCTTATCTCACTCAACATGGTGTCTTCAACTTTCATCCAAGACCATGTAAAGGGGACAACCTCATCGTTTTTAATAGCTGAGTACTCTTCCACCATAAATATCTCACATTTTTTAGCCATGCATATGTTGGACATCTGGTTCTGGTGATTACAGACTGTGCTGCTATGAACATAGGTACACACAGATCTCTTCTGATAGGTGTTTCTATCTCCTTTGGGTAAATCCTCAGGAGAAGAATTGTTGGGTCATAGGGTAAGTTCATTCCTAATGTCCCAATAAATCTCCAAATTGCCTTCCATAAAGTGTTCCTTTTTCTCCACAACCTTTCCAACATTTGTCATTTCTGTCTTTCTTTTTCTGATGTATGACATTCTCACAGGTATAAAGTGGTATCTCATTGTTGTCTTTTTAAAATTTTTCTTCATTTTAGTGAGAGAGAGAGAGAATGAGAGAGAGAGAGAATCCAGAGCACTGCTCAGCTCTGGCTTATGGTGGTGCTGGGGATTGGACCTGGGACTTGAGAGCCTCAGGCACAAGAGCCTTTTGCATAACCACTGTGCTGACTCCCCAGCCCCACTGTTGTCTTTATTTGCATTTCTCTGATGGTCAGTGACTTTGAGCACCTTCTCACATATCTTTTGGCCTCTGGGTCTCTTCCTCTGTGAAATGTCTGTCCATGTCTTAACTGGCTTAAAAGGAGAGCCAAAGAATTAAGGTTTGTTAATATATAAATGCAAGTTAACATGTTCAGTTACAGAATAAACTAATGTATGAAAAAATTTTAGTCAATAAACATGGGCAAATATCACCATTATTTGTACTTAGGATTTTTAAACTGAGTCTAGTTCTAGAAGACTATTAGAATGACTGCTTTGCATCAAGTTTAGCTGTGAAATCACTTATATAGAACACCCATATATACTTTTACCCCACCATGGGCATGGCATATAGATGACAGCTATCCAGGAAGCTTCAGGCCACATGAGTCACAGCCACTCTGCTCAGTACCGAAAGCCCCTAAGAGACTGAGTTAATGTTGGTGCAGTACAAAAGTAAGAGGTAGGTTTTCACCAATACCATCCCTGGGGCCAGAGAAGATAGAAAACCAACTTAGGCATGAGTGAACCCAGAGGACACAGGTTCAATCCCTGGTATCAACTGATGCCAAAGTTCAACAGTGCTCTGGTCTCTCTCTTCCTCTCTCTCATGCTCTTCCTCTGTCTTTCATAATAAATAAAATCACCCCATCATTTTGGAAAATATTGTCTGAAGTTTTACCATATAAAATGAATCAGCGTTTCTGCCTGTGAATATAAGTAGATCTTTGGTAAAGCAGAGAGTCATCTTTGATGGGTATGGTTGGGGTCACTATAAAAGTTCCAGGGAGAAGAAAGCTCCTAAAGCAGCCAGTCACCAGGAAGGCTGACCGAGTTCTCCAGCAAAAGAACTAAAGAGGAATTTGGGTGAGTAAGCAGGGTTTATAAGCACAAGGCCCCAGAGGTTTGATCTCCAGAACCATACACCAGAGTAGTGTTTTTGTCTTGCTCATAGAAATAAATTAGTACGCAAGGACTGGCGCAAAGATCCCGGTTCAAGCCCCCGGCTCCCCACCTGCAGAGGGGTCGCTTCACAATTGGTGAAGCAGGTCTGCAGGTGTCTATCTTTCTCTCCCCCTCTCTGTCTTCCCCTCCTCTCTCATTTCTCTCTGTCCTATCCAACAACAATGACATCAACAACAATAATAATAACTACAACAACAATAAAAACAAGGGCAACAAAAAGGAAAATAAATATTAAAAAGAAAAAATAAATAATTAAATAAATCAGTGTATCTTTAAAAACAAAACAGGAATTCAGGATATAGAAGCCACATAGGGGTGAGATTCATTAAACATTATGCACACTTTTCCAGGAAGAGAACCAGCCTTTTCCCCTTCGTCAAACAAGGATTAAGATTACATTTCTAAAAATGACTATTTATCTGAAATATTAAATCACCTATAGTCTTAGACCAGGGAGACCAGTATTGTTTTCGTTCGGGAGCTCCAGCAGGCCGGGCTAGCTTCGCAGCGGTGAACAGAGACTCGGGGAGTCATGGCTGGGCTGTTGTTTTCGCCGGGCTATGTTGTTTTCGCCGGGCTGGCTTCACGGGCGGGTAACAGACGACCAGGGACTCATGGTTGAGCTGTAGGCAGTATCTCTTTATTCATGCAGGACGCAGCACAATCTAAGCCGAGCTAAGCTAAACTAAAGGTACCGTAAAACTCACAATGCTGTCTTTATATATACTTGCCAAGTAGGGTGGAAACAGGATGTGACATAGAGAGGGTGGAGAGAAAAGTGACTGGTGAAAATCAGAGTGTGACAAGGAGAGGATCAGGGTGTGACAAGGAGAGGGGGTGGAGCAGGCGAGAATTCTATCACTGAACCACTAATGCCCTGGAGGGAGGGTGGTGCTTGTTAACAGCGGTTATGTAAATAGAATGAAGTGGTTATGTAAATAGAATAGTGTTAAGCAGGGGGGATTTAAACCAAATGAAACAGAAGGGGTCTCATGCATACCAACAGACCAGAAACAACTGATTGTGTCACTATATAAGACGTAGTTATATGTAAATATCATTGAGTAGCATAAATCATGGTAAAGTCTTGTATGGTACAATAAATCCTAATCATGGGATTTTTCAAAGCAAAGCAAATGCCCAAATAACTTGGTTACAATAATAACTATCTATTCTTAAAATCTAAGACAGCAGGAACGTCCCTGTTCTCTATAAAACCCAGATTTCTCCCAGTCCTGGAACTTCTGGGACGTAGCTCATTTTCCTTCATGCTTCTCTCAATCCATGCCATTTGATACTGCATCTGCTGAGCTCGACCAAATCAATGCAACCCGTACCACCTGGACACATTTCACTTCAGATTGTGTCTAGAGATGCCAGGTGTGGAATGTCAACCCTTCAGCTCCAGTACTCTGCCACCAAGTTATAGATGCTACCATGATGCCAACCCGACTCCACTGAACAGATGACCTCAATAATGTGTCCTGGAACTACACCTCTCCAGAGTCTGCCCCACTAGGGAAAGAAAGAGACAAGCTGGGAGTATGGTTCGGCTTGCCAACATCCATGTCCAGCAGAGAAGCAATTACAAAAGCCAGACCTTCCACCTTTTGAACCCCATTATGATCCTGGGTCCACACTCCCAGAGGGATAAAGCATAGAAAAGCTTCCAGTGGGGGAGATCGTATATGGAACTCTGGTGGTGGGAACTGTGTGGAATTGTACCCCTCTTATCCTACAGTCTTGTTGATCATTATTGAATCAGTCTTAAAAAAAATAAGTAATTTTGTCTTTCATATATAAGAATGCAGTGCTTTTTCACATGAATATTTGAGCTCTAACTTCCCCTCACCAAAGTCTACCCTTTGAAGTAGGGAATAGAATTGGAATGTAACTCAAAGAGATAGAATGAGTAAAGTCTGGAACAGTAGCTTGACATCACATCACAAACTATAGTATAATGTACTAGTGTTAGAATATGCTCATAAATTTTTTGACACTCCTTCTTCAAGAGATGTGCCCTTGTATGTGGACTAAACTACTTGAATGAGTAGACTATGGCAGAAGTAACGCTGTATGTCTTTCAAGACTAGACTTAGACCATTATCAAATTACTAATAAAATCTTGTAAACCATTTTAAATCAATAATAAACTTTTAAAATAATAATGATTAGATTTTTAAAGACTAGATTATAAAGACATTGCATAAACTACTACTAAGCTAATAAATGATGAATTCAACTAAATTGCAGAATATCAATATACAAAATCGATAGTCCTTTTAAACACTAGCAATGAACAACTCAGAAATAAAATTAAGAAAATAATTACATCCATAATCACATAAAAAGAACAAATCACTTAGGAATACATTTAACAGAACTCTAAGATCTGCACATTCAAAACTATTGGATCAGGGCTGGCAAAAGAGTTCACCTGGATAGTATGTGGACTTTGTCATCTTCTCTCTCTCTTTTCTCTTCTTTTGCCTTTTTCTTTTTTCTTTCTATTTATAAGATAGAACAGAGAGAAAAACTGAGAGAGGAGGGGAAATAGAGAAGGAGAAAAAAGACAACTGCAGACTTGCTTCTGCTTCATCCACAAAATGTCCCCTCTGAAGCTGAGGGGGAGGGGATTGAACCCAGGTACTTGAACATGGTAATGTGTATGCTAAACTGAGTATACCACCAGCTAGATCTTCTAAGTTTTTATTTTTTCCTCCATGGTTATTGCTGGGGCAGGGCTCTGTGCCTGTGAATCCACTGCTCCTATGGCCATTTTTATTTATTTATATATTTGTTTATTGGATAGGACAGAGAGAAATTGAGAGGGAAGGGGAAGATAGAGAGGGGGAAGAAATTGAGAGGGGAGGGGAAGATAGAAAGACACCAGCAGACCTTTTTCACCGATTGTGAAGCAACCCCCCCCCCCCGAAGGTGGGGAGCCAGGGGCTCTAACCGGGATCCTTGTGCAGGTCCTTGAGCCCCCTTTAATAGGCTTCTTAAACTTGAAAACATATTTTTTAATATTTTTAAAAGGATTTTTTTAAAGAACACCCCCAAACTGCTACGCTATTTTTGATCTATACTTTTTTTATGATGTTACTTTTAAATTATTTTACAACCCAAACAAAGCTACAAATTTAAAAAAAAAACTTACAAAATCACTAGAGCTCAAATTGAAAACATCAACGTGATGGATGGTGCTTTGCTGGAACTAAATTGCTAATGGTCAGTTTGATCAACTTCCTATTTGTATGTTTTAGATTTTACTTCCTGTCCATTTGATTCATCTACTTTGAATGATAGTGGATTCATCACTTGAGTCTTTCTCCTTGTCATTATACTTTGTCTCATTTTGTGTCCTGTCACCTTCCAGACAACAAGTTGCAGACACTATCATGATTCCATGGTGACTTCTCTGGGCAGAAGACCTCACCAATATGTCCTGAGACCTTACCTTTCCAGAGCCCTACCACACTAGGGAAAGATAGAAACAGGCTGGGCGATGGGTCAACCAGCCAACATCCAAATCCAGCAGAGAAGCAATTACAGAAGCCAGAATTCCCACCTTCTGCACTCCCAAACCAGTCTTAATCCACACTCCTAGTAGGAAGTAGTAATAGGAGGAATAGGATAAGAGTACTCTGAACTCCAGCTCCATCAGGTCCCAGAAAAAGAGAGGACAAAAAGGGGAGAGGTATATGGATGTAGTAATAGTGTTATGTGTGGCTTGGAGGGAAGGAAAAGACAGGACTTGGAAGAAAAAAGGGGCAAATGTAGACAGATGGTTGTAGAGATGATAGTTAACCCATGTCTGCAACCCTGGGAGAACTGTAGTGTACGGCAATAGAGGGATGGAGATTCAGAACTCTGGTGGTGGGAACAGTGTGGAATTATACCCCTCTTGACATGTAATTTTGTACATCAGTATTAAGTCACTAATAATAAACAATAAATAATAATACTAGCCATACCTCAGCTATGTATTAATTTGAAGGGCTGATAAATTTAATAATACAACCTAATACATACAGAATAATGAAAGACATTAGTGAAAAGTAACATTAAAAATCTTACTGAACAATAATTACCTTATGGCTACTCTCCTGCTGTTGAAAAATAATTCAAGGTAGTATGTCCTACAGACAGTCTGTCCTCAACATGGCAAGCCCCTGCAACAGCTGAAGATCTTTTGAATTGAGAATGCCTGCAACACCCTGGAGCCAGGGAATTGATGAGTTTTCCCTCTACCTCAATCTATTAATACGCATTGCAAAATCTTTATTCCCCTAGCAAGCCATGATACTATTTGTCCTTCAGTTGTCACCAAACTCAGCCTCAGGGACAGAAAATGTGATTGATCATTTTAATCTTTTAAAGATTAGTTTCCAAATAAAAACAGAAAATCTGAAAACTCCCATGGAAATTTCCTTTCTTCATAAAGATGATACAATCCAAATTTGAGAAAGATCACTTCAAGAATACAACTGAATCATAGCCAAAACTTCTGAGTAGTATTGTACCTTGGGAAAGGGAAAGGTGGTGGAAAGACAGGAACATCATAAAACTGGTTGGCAGACTCACCATCCATCTTCAGCTGAAGCACTCCTGGGGGCTGCCAACCATCCCTGCTCCCCCATTCCCCACCACCACCCCCAAGTCAAGCTCCAACAAGAGATGAGAGTGCCCTCTGCTGCAAGTCAGGAAACCATTTTCCAGTACAATTCTGAAAGGTTGATTTTCCCCGAACTTGATGGTAGGAGTTGATTTCGCCTTTCAGAAGATTCATGGTCCCAGAGGGGGCAACCTGGATTACCCAATAGGCCCAGATGGAATTATTTTGTATCAGTGCATGGAAGATGCGTGGTGGCACAGAGATCTCATTACATAAGGCCTCTGTGTAGGCTTACTTGTTTGGTTTTCACTCATTGCCTCCGGTGAGAACTCTCTTGCCAGTTTCAGTTACAGATAAATCCACAGCCTTGCTATACCATCAGCACAGGTTGGACATATGGTCACTCCCACTAACTGTAGCACATGACTTGTTCTAGGCCCACAAAGCCGGTTGCCCCCAGTCCCGGTGGCTCCCTCACTATAACCGTGAAGCAAAATGCTGAAAAAAAGTACCAGTCGTTCAGATAAGGTAATTTGTAGATGAAGATAGTAGTTTCCTAAACTTGAGATTGTACTAAGTAACCAAAGACAAGGGATTTTGAAGAAAGGAGATTCAATCTTGATAGCAAATGGGCAAAAGGATATGAATAGCTAAAAAGACCTCTTCAAGAACTGGATTTCTACTTTATGTATTTTATCAATAGCCTGCATCACTTCTCTCTCTCTCTCTCCCTCTCTCTCTGTCTCTCTCTTTATCTCTCTCTCGTTTATTTATTGGATAGAGACAGCCAAAAATCGAGAGAAAAGGGGGTCATAGGAGAGGGAGAGGAGAGAGAGACAGAAACCTGCAACCCGGGTTCACCACTTGCAAAGCTTTCCCCCTGCAGGTGGAGACCAGGTGCTCGAACCTGGGTCCTTGTACATTGTAACACATGCACTCAACCAGATGTGCTACCACCCAGTCCCTGCATCACTTCTTTGTTACCTTATAGAGTTATGGCCAAAGTCAAATAAAATACTATGTGACTATAAATAGCATTAGTAAAGCAAGTCAACTAAGAATGAAATCATATGACTATCATAGCATCAAGGTAAAATGGAAGAAATGAAGAAGCATAATAAGTAATATGAACTCAGAGAAATAAAAACCAGATAAAAAGATAAAAGTAGGTTAATTTTAAAGATGTATTTCATGTGAGAGCCCATGCCCAGTGAAAAAGCAATTACAGAAGCCAGGTCTTCCACCTTCTGCATCCTAAAAAGATCTTTGGTCCATACTCCCAAAGGGATAAAGAATAGGGAAGCTACCAATAGAGGGACAGGATACAGAACTCTGATGCTAGGAATTGTATGGAATTGTACCCCTCTTATCCCTCAGTCTTGTCGATCATTATTAATTCACTAATAAAATAAATTAAATAAATAAATAAATTTAAAATATAAAAAAAAATCCTTGGTTCTCTGTCGTATGCTTTACATTGGTTTGTTCTAGCCCTCCCCCGCCAAGAGAATTGCATCAGTCCTGTTAATTTCGCGGGCCTGCTTGGCCCCGCCCCAAGGAACCCTGAGAGAGGGTTCCTGAGTCCGAGAGTTCCTGAGTTCCTGAGTTCAAGAGGAAGAGAGAGAGGGGAGGGTTCCTGAGTTCGAGAGTTTCAGGGTTACAGAGTAAGAGAGAGTTCCACAGTGGAAGAGTTTCAGAGGGTTCCCCAGTACGAGAGTTCCAGAGTTCCAGAGTTCCAGAGTTCCAGAGTTCGAGAGTTTCAGGGTTACAGAGTAAGAGAGAGTTCCAGTGTGCCAGAGTTTCAGAGGGTTCCCCAGTACGAGAGTTCCAGAGTTCGAGAGTTTCAGGGTTACAGAGTAAGAGAGAGTTCCAGTATGCCAGAGTTTCAGAGGGTTCCCCAGTAAGAGAGTTCCAGAGTTCCAGAGTTGGAGAGTTCCTGAGTTCAAGAGTAAGAGAGAGTGTTTGTGCCGCCGCAAAGAGACAGCAGAGTTCTGTTTGGTGATTAGTTGGTCTTAGTTTATGAATCATTGTTCCTGAATAAAGAAATACAGCTTCCCTGCCCAGCCATTGTCTCCGCGTCTCTGTTACCCGCCCGTGAAGCTAGCCGGCCCGGCAAGAGCCTCCAAAAATTTTAACAACAGTTCTCCACCATTTGCCCTCCTTGCCTTTGCCATTTCTCCACCAGAGTCTCAGATAGTCAGTCTCATTGCCTCCATGATTTCTAGCCAGAACCCAGCAAAATAATTGCTGTCAACATTTTTAAAATATTTTATTTATTTTAGAGAGAGAGAGAGAAAGACAGAGAGAGACCAGAGCACTGCTCACTTCTGGCTTATGATGGTGCTGGGGGTTGAATCTAAGACTTAGAAGTCTCAGGCATGAAAGGTGCTACATGGCCTTTATGCTGTCTCCACAGCCCTGATATCATCATTTTAAGACACTAAAACTTGCAGTGGTTTGTTACATAGCAAGTGGTTCCTGGAATACATCTCATATGTTCACTTCTTAGAACTGCCTTCGCTGAGCAGCCGAAGTGTCCACATGCTCCTCAGTAGAAGATTTATTAGTTCTGGACCCAACGCCCACCTTAGTGTCTGACATACACAAGCATCTGCGAGTATTTGCGGACTGACTGAGCAAGTGAATCCATTCTCTAGTCAGAGCTGAAGTTATCAGTCACTAGGGGAGTTGTTATTTGCAGGGTGGTGATGAGGAGTATCAATTCAGAAACGGAGGAAGGATGGGACATGGCGAGGACAATTCAAGGACCTCCAGGACCAGAACTCCTTTAGGACACTGGAGGTAAGGCAGGCAGAAAGTCATTTAGAGGCATAATGGTTATGTAAAGAGATTCTCTGCCTGAGGTTCCAAAGTCCCAGGTTCAATCCCCAGCATCACCATAAGTCAGAACTGAACAATACTCTGGTAGTTCTCTGTGTGTATCTTTCTCTGCGTCATTAAAAATAAATGGGGGGGGGGGCAGTCACGCAGCAGGTTAAGCGCACAAGATGCAAAGCACAAGGACCTGAGTAAGGATCCCAGTTTGAGCTCCGGGCTCCCCACCTCCAGGGGGTCGCTCCACAAGCGGTGAAGCAGGTCTACAGGTGTCTTTCTCTCCCCCTCTGTCTTCCCCTCCTCTCTCAATTTCTCTCTGTCCTAACCAACAACAATGACAGCAGTAGTAACAACAATAAACAACAAGGGCCACAAGAGGGAAAAAAATAAATAAAATTTTTTTTTTAAAAAAATAGTCATTCGTGCATTTTACTGAGGAAACAAGTGGCTCTCTGTTCTCTGTCACGCCTGCCAGCACATGTCTTTGTCAGAGGTGGGCATGCTCTTGATTGGGGAAAAGAAGACAGGGGATTAAGGCGGAAAAAGTTTCAGAGAATCGTTCTTGCAAGAGACACAGCACTTTGGCAGAGCTGAAAATGATAGGCAAGTCAGGCCACTGAGTTTCATGCTGATTCCTGGGGCCCTGCTGATCACTGCCCACTCTAGTGTGTGTGGTTTCCATGGTGACAGGAAGGCTGCCATGTGAAGAGCCACTGCGGGGCCACCTGATGAGCTCCGATACTAACTGGCGCTGACAGCTTTGATAGGGATGAGAAGATTCAGTGTCCCCACTGACTGTCTTAAATTAAACTCTTTCTCCTGGACTCAGTATGTTTATAAACCTTGCGTTAGATTAGGAGACTTGTCCTGTGAGGAGAGTTTCCTTAACCACAGAGATGGTTTTATTAGGGATGCTGATAGAATCTCTGAGGACCAGCTACCCAAAGCAGCCCCACTAAGGCAATGATTCTGAGGGACATGTGCCTGTCAGGAAACAGGAACCACACCGGTTATTTTGACAGAGAGGATTTAATCTAAGCAGTAAGTGAAACAGGAATTAAAAGCAGCCCCAAGCTGAGCCTGGAGAGCAAATGGAAGAGACTGGGGTGCTAATCACTCAGAAGCATGAAAGAAGAGCCCTGCAGAGCTGGGGCCCCAACCTCCAAAGAGGGGTCAAGGGGAGTGGGCAGGGAAACACCCCGTTGAACACACATAGTACTAAGCTCAAAGACCTGCACAAGGCTCCAGGTTCAAGCCCATGGTTCCCCATCTGTAAAGGGGTATGTTTCACAAGTGGTGAAGCAAGTACTGCAGGAGTCTCTCTGTTCCTCTCCCTCACTGTCTCCCCCTCCCCTCCCAATTTCTCTCTGTCCTGTCCAATAAAATGGGGGGGAATGGCCACCAGGAGCAGTGGATTTATAGTACCGACACTGAGCCCCAGCAATAACCCTGGAGAAAAAAGGGGGCACCTCCTAGTATCCCTGAGGCTGGTGCTGTGGACTTGTAAGGGAGAAAAAAAACAAAGAATTCACCACTATTAGGATGAACCAACACAGAAACTTGAAGAGTTCTTGTTGGGGAGACTTTCACAGGGAAAAGCAGCAACAATTACTATAACCTTGAAATCTAATACACCCCCCCACACACACACACACACATACACACGCCTTATCTGATAGAGCCTGTCCTAAAGCCAGGTGGCCAAAGAGAGTCTCTTCACAGAATCACAGTCTCTGGATCAAGGCATAGCAGGGAAGGGATCATCTAAGCTGAGAGATGTCACCTGAACAAGATGATCTCAGTAGATGAAAAGCTGTCAACATCCACATGTACCCTCTCACCAGTGGGAATCACCTAACTCTGACTCAGTTCCTTGCACATTATAGAGAGAGATGCTTACATTTTCTCATTCATAGAGAAAGAATAGTAACACACAACTGCAGTAGTCTTTTGTCACTGAGGAGACTGTGAACCTGCTCCTTGAGTTCAGCATCACCTCAACTGCTCCTACCATGCACCCCAACACCCATTCCAGGGCCTGGAGCAGCCCAGTGCACCTGACTCTGTTCCATTTGCTCCTCAGGAGAAAGTGGGTGAATCATCACAGGGGAAAATAAGACTGCTCCCCAATTCTGTGTCAGCCCAAATGGCTCCCCAGCACTTGTTTCCCATAGGAGATTTCCAGGTCAGCTTGCATGTGAAGAGGAAGCTCAGTAGGGAACAAGTCCTGGGAGACCTGCTTCACAGAGAACAAAACCTCCAACTTGCAGCTGCCTAATGAGCTGAGAGGCTCACTTTCTCTGAGATGTCTTCTTTTTATTTTTAATTTTTTTTTTTAATTTAAGAAAGGATAAATTAACAAAACCATAGGGTAGGAGGAGTACAACTCCACACAATTCCCACCACCCAATCTCCATATACCACCCCCTCCCCTGATAGCTTTCCCATTCTCTAGCCCTCTGGGAGCATGGACCCAGGGTCATTGAGGGTTGCAGAAGGTAGAAGGTCTGGCTTCTGCAATTGCTTCCCCGCTGAACATGGGCGTTGACTGGTCGGTCCATACTCCCAGTCTGCCTCTCTCTTTCCCTGGTAGGGTGTGTCTCTGGGGAAGCTGAGCTCCAGGACACATTGGTGGGGTGTTCAATCCAGGGAAGCCTGGCCAGCATCCTGGTGGTATCTGGAACCTGGTGATTGAAAAGAGAGTTAACATACAAAGCCAAACAAATTGTTGAGCAATCATGGACCCAAAGCTTGGAATAGTGGAGACAAAGTGTTAGGGAGGTACTCACTGCAAACTCTAGTGTACTAATGCTTTCAGGTATAAATTTTGCAGTAATTTATGGATACGTGTCAACATAAGCTCTCTCTCACAGAAACTGGTGTATATCTAGGTTATGGGACTTTGTTAGAAAGTGAACCACCTGAGATGAAATTAGAGTGTACTATAAAAGGAAAAGTCTCACCCGAGTAATGAAGCTGAAGGGCTGTCATTCCACACGTGAAGTCTCTGGACACAGTCTGAGGTGGAGCATGTTGAGGTGGCAATCGTTATGTTGGTTAGGATGCAATATTATTTGGTATGGATTGGGACAGGCATACGGGAAAGTGGGCCCTATCCAAGGGTTCCAGGACTGGGGGAAGTAGGGGCTCTATAGTGGAGATGTGAGGTTCCTGCTGTCTTAGGGTTCAAAAAGACAATCGATAGTTAATGTTATCATCACATTATTTGGTAATTGGGTTAACTTTGAAAAGTCCTTTTGTTATGGTTTGCTGTACAGTATCCAGTATCTTGTATATAGCTGTGCTATTGGATGCTTCTAATCTACTTGGTCTAGGCTTTTGAGAGAGTCCGCATATCAAATACACAGCCTATATATTAAAAAGATTCAGTTTGTGTTCTGAAAAACTTTGAGACATACAATTGATTTTCCCCCTCTCATATTAATTAACTAGTGATTTATATGTCTACATTTTGCTAGGAGTGTACAGAAACACCATTCCCACCACCAAAGACTGTGACCCATCCCTCCCACCCACTCCCACCCCCCACTGGCCCAGGAAGCTACATGTATACCCCTCACCACAGGGTTTTTACTTTGGTGTCCTACTTACAATTTGGTCAGGTCCTGCTTTTAGTTTCCCTTTCAGATCTTCTTAGTCAGTTTCTGTTGATGAGTGGGATCATCCCGTACTCATCTTTATCTTTCTGACTTAGCTCACTTAACATAATTCCTTCTAGCTCTGTCCAAGATGGGTCAGAGAAGGTGGGTTCATTGTTCTTGATAACTGCATAGTATTCCATTGTGTATATATACCACAGCTTTCTCAGCCACTCATCTGTTGTTGGGCACCTGGGTTGCTTCCAGGTTTTAGCTATTATGAATTGTGCTGCTATGAACATAGGAGCACACACCTCTTTTTGGTTGGGTGTTATGGAGTCATTGGGGTATAACCCCAAGAGAGGAATTACTGGATCATATGTAAGGTCCATATCTAGCCTTCTGAGAGTTTTCCAGACTGCTCTCCACAGAGGCTGTACCAATTTACATTCCCACCAGCAATGTAAAAGGGTTCCTCTGTCCCCACAGCCTCTCCAGCATTTGTTGCTGCTGTCCTTTTTGAAGTATACCATTCTTACAGAAGTGAGGTGGTATCGTAGTGTTGTCTTAATTTGCATTTCTCTGACCATCAGTGACATACAGCAGTTTTTCATATGTTTGTTAGCCTTTTGGATCTCCTCTGTAGTGAATTTTTTATTCATATCCTCTGCCCATTTTTGGATGGGGTCATTTGCTTTTTTGGTGCTAAGTTTGCTGAGCTCTTTATATATTTTGGTGATTACTTTCTTGTCTGATGTCTGGCATGTGAAGATCTTCTCCCATTCTGTGAGGGGTCTCTGTGTTTGTTTAATCGTTTCTTTGGATGTGCAGAAGCTTTTCAATTTGATGTAGTCCCATTGGTTTGTTTCTGCTTTAGTCTTCCTTGCAATTGGGTTTGATTCATCAAAGATGTCCTTGAGGTGTATGTGGGAAAGTGTTTTACCAATGTTTTCCTCTAAGTATTTGATTGTTTCTGGTCTGCCATCTAGGTCTTTGATCCATTTGGAGTTGATTTTTGTTTCTGGTGAGATAAAGTGGTTCAATTTCATTCTTCTGCATGTTACAACCCAGTTTTCCCAGCACCATTTATTGAAGAGAGCCTCCTTCTTCCAGTTAATGCTTTGGGCCCCCTTATCAAAGATTAGATGTCCATAGGTGTGGGGATATTTCTGGGCTTTCAATTCTGTTCCACTGGTCTGTATGCCTATTTTTGTTCCAGTACCATGCTGTTTTGATGATGATGGCTTTATAATATAGTTTAAGGTCTGGGAGTTTGAGGCCTCCATTTCTGTTTCTTTTCCTTAAGATGGTTTTGGCAATTCTAGGTGTTTTCAGGTTCCAGATAAATGATTGTAGTGTTTGTTCTATTCTCTTAAAGAAGCTTGGTGGAACTTTGATGGGTATTGCATTAAATTTGTATATGGCTCTGGGGAGAATATTCATTTTGATGATATTTATTCTTCCAATCCATGAGCATGGGATATCTTTCCATTTCTTGCTATCAGTTTCTATTTCCTTGAGTAACGACTCATAGTTTTCAGCATACAAGTCTTTCACTTCTTTGGTCAACTTTATTCCTAGGTATTTGATTGATTTTGCTGAAACAGTAAAGGGGAGTGATTTCTGGATGTCTTCTTCTTCAGATTTAGTGTCTGCATAGAGAAATGCCACTGATTTTTGTACATTGATTTTGTAGCCTGATACCTTGCTATATTGCCTAATAACTTCCAGTAGTTTTCTGCTGGATTCTTTAGGTCTTTTTATGTATACTATCATATCATCTGCAAATAGTGAGAGCTTGACTTCTTCCCTTCCAATCTGTATTCCTTTGATTTCTTTCTCTTGCCTGGCTGCTATGGCAAGAACTTCCAATACTATGTTGAAGAGTAACGGTGACAGTGGACAGTCCTGTCTAGTCCCTGATCTGAGGGGCAATGCTTGCAGCTTCTGTCCATTGAGTATGATGTTGGCTGTAGGTTTGCTATATATAGACTCCACTATCATGAGGAATTTCCCATCTATTCTCATATTTTGTAGAGTTTTGAGCATGAATGGGTGTTGGAACTTGTCAAAGGCTTTCTCTGCATCTATTGAGATAATCATATGGTTTTTGTCTTTGTTTTTATTGATGTGGTGAATTACATTGATTGACTTACGGATGTTGAACCAGCCTTGTATTCCTGGGATGAATCCGACTTGGTCGTGATGAACAATCTTTTTGATATGTTGCTGTATCCGGCTGGCCAAGATGTTGTTTAATATTTTGGCATCTATGTTCATCAAAGATATAGGTCTGTAGTTTTCCTTTTTTATTCTGTCCCTATAAGCTTTTGGTATCAGGGTGATGTTGGCTTCATAGAAGGTGGAAGGGAGTATTCCTGTCTCTTGAATCTTATGGAATAGCTTAAGAAGTATGGGTATTAACTGTTTCCTGAAAGTTTTGTAGAATTCGTTTGTGAAGCCATCTGGTCCAGGACTTTTGTTGTTGGGGAGATTCTTAACAACGGTTTCAATTTCTTTGTCTGTGATTGGTGCATTTAGATTTTGTAGTTCTTCTTGGTTCAATTTTGGAAGTGCATAGGTTTCTAGGAATTGTTCCATTTCTTCCAGATTCTCTAGCTTGGTGGCATATAGTTCTTCATAGAAGTTTTGCAGGATTCTCTGGATTTCTGTGGTGTCAGTTGTGATATCTCCTCTATCGTTTACAATTCTATTAATTTGAATCTTCTCTCTTTTTTGTTTGGTGAGTCTGGCTAGGGGTTTGTCAATTTTGTTTAATCTTTCAAAGAACCAACATTTGGCTTCATTGATCTTTTGTATGGTTCTTTTATTTTCAATGTGGTTTATTTCTGCTCTAACTGTAGTGATTTCTGTCCTTCTGGTTGCTTTAGGGTTCCTTTGTTCCTCTTCCTCTAAGTCCTTGAGGTGTGCAGTAAGGTCATTCATTTGAGCTACTTCTTGGTGTTTAATATGTGATTGTATAGCTATAAGTTTCCCTCTCAGTACTGCTTTAGCTGTGTCCCAAATATTTTGATAGGTTGTGTCTTCATTTTCATTTGTTTCCAGGAACATTTGAATTTCCTGCTTGAGTGAGTCTCTGACCCTGTGGTTCGTAAGGAGTATGTTGTTTAGTTTCCAAATTCTTTGACTTTTAATAATTTTCTGTTTGTTGTTAAATGTTAGTTTTACTCCACTGTGGTCTGAGAAGATACTTGGGATGATTTCAATGCTCTTGAATTTATTGATGCTGTCTTTTTGGCCTAACATGTGGACTATCCTTGAGTATGTGTTATGTGGATTTGAAAAGAAGGTGTATTCCAGTTTTTTGGGGTGGAGGAGTCTGAAAATGTCCAAGAGGTCTAGTCTGTCAATCTCTTCATTCAATTCTCTTGTATCTTTATTGGTTCTCTACTTTGTTGATCTGTCTAAGTGTGAGAGTGGGGTATTGAAGTCTCCCACTATTATTGTATTACTATTGATGTATTTTTGAAATTCTTTCAGTAGGTGCTTAATGTATTTAGATGGCCCCTCATTGGGTGCATAGATGTTAATAATTGTTAAGTCTTCTTGGCTGATTGATCCTCTAATCATTATGTAATGTCCTTGCCTATCTTTTATTACTTTATTTAATTTAAAATCTGCTGTGTCTGAGATGAGAATGGCTGTTCCTGCCCTTTTTTGTGGTCCGTTAGCCTGTATGATAGTTTTCCATCCTTTCACTTTAAGTCTGTGTTTATCTTGTTGTGACAGATGGGATTCTTGCAAGCAGCATATGGTTGGGTTATGTTTTCTGATCCATCCTCCCACCCTGTGCCTTTTGATGGGTGAGTTTAAGCCATTGACGTTTATTGATATTATGGATTTAATGTATTGTAGTGCCATTGTTCAAAAAAAAAATTTTGTTTGCTCTGATATATTGCAAGTATTATAGCGATGTTCTTGTTTATAAAAGGTCTTTCAGAACCTCTTTCAGGGTTGGCTTGGTGATGGTTGCCTCCTTTAACTGTTGTTTGTCTAAGAAGGTTTTGATCCCTCCATCTAGTTCGAATGAAAGTCTAGCAGGATATATTATCCTTGGTTGAAACCCTTTTTCATTCAGGGCTTGATAGATATCTTGCCACTCCCTTCTGGCTTTTAGAGTTTGAGTGGAGAAGTCTGCAGATAATCTTATGGGTTTCCCTTGTATGTGACTTTTTGTTTCTCTCTTGCAGCCTTTAGGATCCTTTCTTTATCCTTACTTCTTCTCATTGTGACTATGATGTGTCTTGGTGTCTTCAGGTCTGGGTTGATTCTGTTTGGTACTCTCTGGGCCTCTTGAATCTTGATGTCCTTTCTGTTATTCAGGTCTGGGAAGTTTTCTTCTATTATTTCCTCTAGAATGTTTGCTTCCCCTTCCTCTCTTTCTTCCTCTGGCAGGCCAATTATACGAATGTTACTTCTTTTGAGATCATCCCATATGTCTCTGTTGTTGTTTTCAGTGTCTCTCAATCTCTTTTTAAGCTCTTTCACCTCTTTATTTGTTTTCTCTAACTCATCCTCTGTCTGACTAATTCAGTTTTCTGCTTCTGTTAGTCTGCTTTCCCTTGCCTCAGCTTCTTTCTTCATTACAGCTATTTCAGCTTTCAGTTCTCTAATTGCCTCAAGATAATCAGTATTTTCCTTGGGGGTCTCAACTGTTGTTTCCCTAATACTGCCATTCCTTTCCTCCAATGTTGTTTTCATTTCTGTGATTAATAAGTTTATTATTGCTTGAATACTTTTCTTATCTATGGTTACTTCTGGCTGATTTGTAGTTTCTTCTGGGCTCTTGTCTTCATTCATTGGAGTAGCAGTTTTATTTGTTTTTGATCTACCCATTTTTTTGATTTATGTGTTTCTTTTTTTTATGCTCTGTTGTTCCTCAGTTGTTGTGTCTTGAGTACACGTAAAACTGTACTAAATACCTTTATGACAATTGCACTCACCAACCTCAGGAATTACAGTAGCAACTGAAGCAAGTATTGAATTAGTTTAATCGTTACCAGTTAGCCAAACAATTTCTCCAGTCCGTGAAAAAATAGTAACCAAATTCCAGTGAAGAAAGAGAAAAGAAAGAAAGGATAGCAAGAATAGACAGTTATGCAAATCTACTATCCTCTGTATATTCTAGGGGTAACAAGAGGGGTAAGGGAACTAGAGCAGAGATACACACATAGAGAGTCCACTCTGAGTCAGATCTTCCCCAAAATAATTCACAAATTCAGAAAGGCAAAGAAGAAAGAAGAAGTGTATGACAAGATTAAAAAAAGAGAGAGAGAGACAAGAGAGAGAAAAGGGAGAAGATAAGAAAAAGAGCTGTAATTAAAGAGCAGTGAAAGGAAATTCCCAAATGTGTATCAGTGAATTCAAAAAAGCACAGTTTGGTGGTGTGGGGGCTGGGGGCTGTGACTTTGGAAGCTGTAGGATTAAGGAAGAAAGGATGACACGAATGAGAAAAAGAAAAATATAAAAAAAGAAAGAGAGAGAGAAAAGAAAAAGATAAGAAAAAGAACAGTCATAAAAGGGCAGTGAAAGGAAAGGGTTTTTTTTAATGTATTTACTTTTAATTATTTAATTAGCTATGTGGGGTGAGGTGGGGGGGTTGGCTACTTAGAAAGAAAAAAGGCCAGTGGTTTCAGAAGGGTATAGACTTAGAATTAATGATACTCCCTGGTGGGACAGGAATTTGGTAAAGAAAAGGAGCTCCTAGCTGGGGACCAGCTCCTGCTAGGAGCTGGTCCCCAGGGACTGGTTATGGGGGGGGGGGGGAGGAGGTATGCTTGAAAATTAAAAGGAAGAAAAAAAATTTTTTTCCCCTTTTTTTCCTACTCTAATTCTTAACCCAAATTAAGTTATAGTCACCTCCTTGGTGTCACCGCTAGGACCCCTTATTAGCTGGCCTGCTAAAGGCAGAAAATCCTACCGTTTCCAGGAGATGTGGTCAGAGCTCAGCCACTAGCAGCTTCTCAGTCCGCCATCCTCTGAGATGTCTTCTATCTCAACTAGCCCATCTGTCCTCAGAGGCTAAGTTACCAGCAGATGAGACTCATTCACTAGTGAGCATCGGAAGCCCACATAGTATCCAAGAAACATCTGAAACAGGAAGTCCGAGCCTTGCTCCCAATTAACATTCCTAAAATATCTTCAAGGAGACCCAAAAATATGGAAGGCAACTCACCCCATGTCCATGCACCCTGCGGTGGACTGGAGTTGTAGAAGCTAGGCCCAGGGCACTAGGACTTGCGAGCAGTTGGCGCCACCTGGAGGTCATCTTTAGACCTGCAAGGATGTCATAAATTCATTAAGCCACTGCTGCTTATTAGGTTTTAGTGACATGGGTAAAAATAAAGAAAATATATCTCCCACAGCATTCATGGTTTTATGGACAAGACAGACAGCAAATAATAAATGTTCAGTGATAATGACTGAAAGGAAAGACATGCAAAGAAGAGAATAACTAACACAACAGGCCCCCAAGGCATCTACTGGTGCCAGACACTGTTCAAGGCCCTGAAAATTAAGAAAGGAACAAAACAGAGCTCCTGCTCCCAAAGGCTCTTGTGATCATTGCTGAGAATACAGAGAGTATTAACCTAGAGCAAGGATTAAGCCAAGGACCAGAATATCTGGAAGAGCTTAGGCAGTATTCCAGAAAAAACAAAGGCAAACCTTAAGGAATGTGGAGAGGGACCAGGTGGTGATGCACCTGGAGGGCACACACATTATCATGCACATGTACCCAGGTTCAAGCTCTGGGTCACCACCTGCAAAGCAGAGACTTCACAAGTGGTGAAACAGGACTGCAGATCAAGATCTCTCTCTCTCCCTCCCTCCCCCCTCCCTCCCTCTCTATATTTCCTTTCCCTCTCAATTTCTCTGTCTATATCCAAAATAAATAAATAGATATATGAATAAATACAATTAAAGAATGTAGAAAGGTCATTGGGGCTCTGGTGAAAGATGGTGAAAAAAGAAACTGATTTACACAAAGGAGTGTCCCTCAAACACTTGTCGTGGAAAGACAAGAAATGGGGGCCAGATGGTGGCACACCTAGTCAAGTGCTCACATTACAGTGCACAAGGACCCAGGTTCAAGCTCCTGGTCCCCACCTGCAGGGGGAAAGTTCATGAGTGGTGAAGCAGGGCTGCTGGTGTCTCTCTGTCTCTCTCTCTCCTTCTATATCTCCTCTCTTCTCTCAATTTCTCTGTCTCTATTCAAGAAAATAATTTTTAAAAAATGCTCCAAGTATTTGATTGACAGAGAAATGCAAATAAAGACAATAATGAGATACCACTCCACTCCTGTGAGAATGACAAACATCAGAAAAGGTAACAGCAACAAATGCTAGAGAGGTTGTGGGGTCAAAGGAACCCTCCTGCACTGCTGGTGGGAATGTCGATTGGTCCAGCCTCTGTGGAGAACAGTCTGGAGAACTCTCAGAAGGCTAGAAATGGACCTACCCTATGATCCTTCAATTCCTCTCCTGGGGATATATCCTAAGGAACCCAAAACACCCATCCAAAAGATCTGTGTACACATATGTTCTTAGCAGCACAATTTGTAATAGCCAAAACCTGGAAGCAACCCAGGTGTCCAACAACATATGAGTGGATGAGCAAGTTGTGGTCTATATACACAATGGAATACTACTCAGCTATAAAAAATGGTGACTTCACCATTTTTAGCCAATCTTGGATAGACCTTGCAAAATTCATGTTAAGTGAAATAAGTCAGAAACAGAAGGATGAATATGGGATGATCTCACTCTCAGGGAGAAGTTGAAAAACAAGATCAGAAGAGAAAACACAAGTAGAACCTGAACTGGAATTGGCATGTTGCACCAAAGTAAAAGACTCTGGGGTGGGTGGGGGGGAGAATACAGATCCAAGAAGGATGACAGAGGGCATTGTATTGTTATATGGAAAACTGGGAAATGTTATGCATGTACACACTATTGTATTTACTGAATGTAAAATATTAATTCCCCAATAAATAAGTTTAAAAAAATAAAAAATAATAATATTAATTTTTTTATTTAAGAAAGGATTAATTAACAAAACCATAGGGTAGGAGGGGTACAATTCCACACAATTCCCACCACCCAATCTCCATATCTCACCCCCTCCCCTGATAGTTTTCCCATTCTCTATCCCTCTGGGAGTATGGACCCAGGGTCATTGTGGGTTGCAGAAGGTAGAAGGTCTGGCTTCTGTAATTGCTTCCCCGTTGAACATGGACGTTGACTGGTCGGCCCATACTCCCAGTCTGCCTCTCTCTTTCCCTAGTAGGGTGTGTCTCTGGGGAAGCAGAGCTCCAGGACACATTGGTGGGGTCTTCAGTCCAGGGAAGCCCGGCCGGCATCCTGATGACATCTGGAACCTGGTGACTGAAAAGAGAGTTAACATACGAAGCCAAACAAGTTGTTGAGCAATCATGGACCCAAAGCTTGGAATAGTGGAGACGAAGTGTTAGGGGGGTACTCACTGCAAACTCTAGTGTACTTCTGCTTTCAGATATATATTTTGTAGTAGTTTATGGATACGTGTGAACATATGCTCTCTCTCACAGAAACTAGTGTATATCTAGGTTATGGGACTTTGTTAGAAAGTGAACCACCTGAGATGGAATTAGAGTATACTATAAAAGGAAAGGTCTCACCCGAGTAATGAAGCTGAAGGGTTGTCATTCCACACGTGAAGTCTCTGGACACAGTCTGAGGTGAAGCATGTTGAGGTGGCAATCGTTGTGTTGGTTAGGTTGTGATCGGCAGATGCAATATTATTTGATATGGATTGGGAGAGGCATACGGGAAAGTGGGCCCTATCCAAGGGTTCCAGGACTGGGGGAAGTAGGGGCTCTATAGTGGAGATGTGAGGTTCCTGATGTCTTAGGGTTCAAAAAGACAATCGATAGTTAATGTTATCATCACATTATTTGGTAATTGGGTTAACTTTGAAAAGTCCTTTTGTTAGGGTTTGCTGTACAGTACCCAGTATCTTGTATATAGCTGTGCTATTGGTTGCTTCTGATCTACTTGATCTAGGCTTTTAAGAGAGTCTGCATATCAATTACACAGCCTATATATTGAAAAGATTCAGTTTGTGTTTTGAAAAACTTCGAGACATACAATTAATTTTCCCCCTCATATTAATTAACTAGTAATTTATATGACTACATTTTACTAGGAGTGTACATAAACAATAATATAATATTAATTATAATAATATTAAATAAAAAGAATAATAAATAATAATAAACAGGTGGTTCACTTTCTAACAATAATAATAAAATAATAATAAATTTTTAAAAAAATTATAAAAACTGGAAATGACCCACATGTGTTAACAACTATAGTGTAAACAACTATCCCACCAATAAAATGGTTTGGGAAGAAGAAAAAAAAAAGGAAGCGAGGGAGAAAGGAAGGAAGAAAAGAAGGAAGGGAGGGAGGAAGAGAGGGAAGAAGAAAGAAAAGAAGGAAAGGATATTGTGCTGTCCCCACAATACTGAATGAAGTTTCAGTACTGTGGTCCCTATTTCTCTGTCTATCCATTCCTCTATCTCTGTGTTTCTATCTGAAAAAGCTTAGAACAGTGACACCACAGTCATAATGATGAGGAGGAGGAGGACAATGATGATAATAATAAAATGCAGAAGCTACAAAATCAATGTACATAAATCTGTTGCATTTCTAATTCAGACACAATGAGTTGAAGGAAAAGGAATCCATCCAAAGTAAAACTGCACCCAAAAAAGATAAGATGCCTTGAAGTAAATTTACATAAGAGGGGTGAAAGACTTTTACAATGGATATTATAAGACATTGATACATGAAATTAAAGAAGACACAAAGAAATAGAAGAATATCCTGTGTTCATGAATTGGAAGAATACACATTGTTAAAATGTCCACCTTACCTAAAGCAGTTCATGGATTCAATGCAATTCCTAGAAGAATCACAATGGCATTCTTCCATGAGATAGACAACACTGTGAAATTTGTGTGGAATCACAAAAGGTGGCAAACAGTCAAAGCAGTCCTGAGAGAGAAAGAACAAAATGAAAATACAATGCTCCTTGAATTCAAACTATACTACAAAACAATAATAATTAAAACAACATGGTATTATTATAATAGGCACTGAGACTAATGGAATAGAATAGAGAGTCCAGAAATGCATCTGCATATATGTAGGCATCTAGTATATGACAAAGAAGGCAAAGCTATACAATATGAGAGTCTCTTTAACAATATGTTATTGGGGAAACTGGGGAGTAACAAGAAGAAAGAAAAAAAGAAAGAAAGAAAGAGGGAAAGGTTGGAAAAAAGAGGGGAGAAAGAAGAAAAAAGAGGGGACAAAAAAGAGGAAAAGGACCACACGTGATTGAGCACACAGGTTACAATGCACAGGAACCCAAGTTTAAGCCTCCAGTCCCCACTTACAAGTGGAAAGCTTTGCAAGTGGTGAAGCAGGGCTGCAGGTGTCTTTCTGTCTCTCACCTTCTCTATCTCCCCCTTTCCTTCTTGATTTCTGGCTGTCTCTATCCAATACATAAAGATCTTTTTTTTTAAAGAAAGGAAGAAGAAAAGAGAAAGAAAGCAACTAGACCATCACTTAACAACACACACAAAAATTAAATTAAAACAAATTAATAAGTTGAATATAAGACTATAAGCCCTGAAACTATGAATAAAAGAAAACAGAGAATGTGTAGGCAAGATTGCTCACTCTAGGGCCTTAATACCAGAGGTTTATTTGAAATTCAACCCAGTAAGAGAAACCAAAGCCAGAATAAACAAATGGGTCTACATAGAATTTAAAAGCTTTTATACCTCGAAACAAACTACCACAGAAATAACAAGGCAGCTTAGACAATGAAAGATTTTTGCACATCACACATCTAACAAGGGGCTGATATATGAAGAAATCATACAACCCAACAATAGAAAACGAGCAACCCAGTAAAAAAAGAAGAGGGGGCAAAAGATCTAAGTAGACATGATTTCAAAGAAGACATATAGACATATAAGCAAATGTTCAACATGTATTAGAGAAATGCGCATTAAAACCACAATGCAAGGGTGTGGGAGATAACCTAATGATTAAGTAGAAGACTCTCTTGCCTGAAGCTCCAATTGCCTGCACCACCATAAGCCAGAGCTGAGCAGTGG
This sequence comes from Erinaceus europaeus, assembly GCF_950295315.1. Classification (NCBI taxonomy): domain Eukaryota; kingdom Metazoa; phylum Chordata; class Mammalia; order Eulipotyphla; family Erinaceidae; genus Erinaceus; species Erinaceus europaeus. Next base: position 75,984,279 of record NC_080164.1, on the reverse strand, counting down.
TCTGGTAAACAAACACAGAAACCACAATGTGACACCACCTCACAATGTGACACCACCTCACAAGTACATAAAAGGGACTTCTTCTTCTAGCGTTTGCCCTTCTTCTGTAGCCAGTCAACAGCGTCAGGTTGAGCCTGATGTAAACTTTCGAGACCTCCTTTGAATCTGGAGAGGTGGCAGTCGTTGACTATGTGGGTCATAGTCTGTCTGTAGCCACAGGGGCAGTTCGGGTCGTCTCTGGCTCCCCAGCGATGGAACATAGCGGTGCACCGGCCATGGCCTGTTCGATAGCGATTGAGGAGGGCCCAGTCATAACGTGCTAGGTCAAAGCCGGGTTGACGCTTGCAGGGGTCTGTGATGAGGTGTTTGTTCTTTACCTCAGCTGACTGCCAGCTCTGTTTCCAAGAGACTGGAACAGAGGAGTTCAGTGTAGGCGTAGGGGACCAGATTGGGTGACGAGACGTCAAGCGTTTGACAGGGTGGGCAAAGATATCCGCGTATATTGGCAGGTCCGGTCGAGCGTAGACGTGGGAAACGAACTTAGATGATGCCGCATCCTGACGAATATCTGGCGGGGCGATGTTGCTAAGAACTGACAGCCATGGAACCGGGGTGGAACGGATGGTTCCAGAAATTATCCTCATGGAGGAATATAATTTGGAATTGACCAAGTGGACCTGGGGGCTACGGAACCATACTGGGGCACAGTATTCTGCAGTGGAATAGCATAATGCCAGAGATGATGATCGTAGTGTGGAAGTGCTCGCGCCCCATGAGGAGCTGGCCAGTCTTGCAATGATGTTATTCCTCGCGCCCACCTTTGCTGCAGTTTTGAGATGTTTGTGAAATGACAGAGTGCGATCGAGAGTAACGCCAAGATAGACTGGCTGGGCTTCATGCCGGATTCTCGTATCGCCAAGCTGCACATTAAGCTTATGCGAGGCCGAGGCATGGTGTAGATGGAAAACAGATGATACCGTTTTTGCAGTGCTAGGGATTAGTCGCCACTTTTTACAGTAATCAGATATCAGAGACATGTCTTTCATGAGTGTTTCCTCGAGGATGTCAAACTTGGATGCCTGAGTTGCACAGCAGATGTCATCGGCGTAGATGAACTTCCTTGAAGAAGTTTCTGGGAGGTCATTGATGTAAATATTAAATAGCGGATGAGCCAGAACAGAGCCCAGGGGGAGGGCACTTGAGACAAGTCTCCATCTGCTAGACTTGTCACGCAGATGTACCCGGAATCTTCTGTTTTGGAGAAGAAACGATATAGTGTTGGCCACCCATGGAGGCAGGCATCTTGAGATCTTGACCAGGAGACCACAGTGCCAGACCGTGTCATAGGCTGCTGTGAGATCAACAAAGACAGCACCCGTCTTTAAATTCTTCTGGAATCCATTTTCAATGTAAGTTGAGAGGGCCAGGGCTTGTTCGCAGGTAGATCTTCCTGGGCAGAAACCAGCCTGGGCGGGTGATAGGAATTTCTCTGTAAGATGAGAAATACGTGACAGAAGCAGCCTCTTAAGGAGTTTGTAACACACGGAGAGGAGAGAAATTGGTCTATAGCTGGCGGCCAGTGTTGGGTCTTTCTTTGGTTTCAAAACCGCTATAATCTTCGCACGACGCCAAACTTTGGGCATAGACTCAGATTCCAAGATGTGGGACAGGAATGAAGCGAGTCACTTCTTTGCCGCGGGGCCCAGGTTAAGAATGAGTTCTGGGGTGATGTTATCATAGCCAGCAGCTGTTCCCAGTTTAACCCTCTTCAAAGCGTCTTCCAGTTCAGACAGTGTAAAGGGAGAGATTTTTGGAGATGGACAAGATAACCGGAAGTGGAATGACCACTCATGGGAAATTTCTCTTTTCCAGAAAAAGGGACTAGAAACAACAAAAGCTGGTGAGGATGTATAGAAAAAAAGAATGCTTATACATTGTGAGTGAGAATGCAAACGGATGCAGTCCCTGTGGAAAAAAATATAGAAATGAAAGGATGGGGCCAGGTGGTGGTGGACCTGGTTGACCACACGCGTTACAGTACGCAGGGACCTAGGTTCAAGTCCCGGGTCCCTATCTGCAGGTGGAATGGTTCACAAGTGGTGAAGAAGTCTGTGGGTCTCTCTCTCTTTTTCCTCCTCCTCCTCCTCTCTCTCCCTTTATACCCCTTCCCTCTCAATTTCTCTGTCGCAATCTGAAAGAAAGAAAGAGAGAGAGAGAGAGAGAGAGAGAGAAAGGAAATAAGGAAGGAAGGAAGGAAGGGAGGAAATGAATGGAAACTTAATACAGGAAAATGTCTAAGGGAAACGTGGGGGTTTTGATCAAAAAGTTATAGTGGGGCTGGGATCCATGCATAAGAGCCCAAGTTTGGCCCTGGCACCACATGGGAGCATCAAGGGAAGCTCCAGAAGTGCCGTGGTGTCTCTCCTTATCTATCTATCTAGCTGAAATTGAAAAGACCAAAAGCTACAGGGGTCAGAATTCCTCTAGCTACTTCACCCTAGCACTTGTTCTAGTCCCAGCTCCAGCACCAGCTGTGGCTATGTTCTCCTCCTCAGACCCAGAGGCAGCACCAAGACTCCCTGGCCCAGCACAGCATAGCCTCAGCATGGCCTCCAGAGCTGACCAGCTGCCTCTCCCTGAGCCCTTCTGCAGCCTGCGGCCTGTATGGTCTGACCACGCTGCACTGTGCTGTCCTTGCCCAAGGTCAGCTACTGGGAAGGACACAGCCAGGGTATGAGCTGACTTATCCAGACTTCTGGGAGCTGTGCTGGCTATTCAAAACAGAAACCATCATTTGTTTCACACTGTGAGTGACGGAGAGGGATTTGCTAAGCACATGGATGAGAAACTCTCTAAATGAGCTCAACTAGGACTGACTCTGGGCTTCATGATACACCCGGTACTGAGCCATGAGTGTCCCACACAGTGACCATGCAGTCCCCAGGCCCTCATAGTGTGCAGTGGGCCCCACGAGCATTGGCACATCATCAGCACATTCATAGGATTCCTGGGGGTCCTGGAGGTGAAACTCAGCCCCAGATGTGCAGCGTGGATGTCATAACACCAAAGTCAGCCAGACCATGAACCTGCTTCAAGCCCACATGGTGACACAGGATGTCCTCTCCGCCCTGTCACTCCTCTCTGTCTGTCGGATCTTCCCCATCAGGACAAAAGCAGGCTGCAGTCCCTCCCAGTTCAAAGAACAGCCTGTCAGCCCCACACGGTCTTCTAGTGCTGCCTCATTTTCCCACAGCCCTCTAGAAAGACACCTCTAGAACCCCAATTCTATCTCTGGTCTCCTTTTCTGTCTCTCAGGATCTGCACCTCCTCCCTCAACTTCTCTGGCCCATATTGCCTCTTACCTCCCTGCTGCCCAAAGCAATAGTCAGCTCTCAGTCTGCAGCCTTTGGCACAGTTGAGGGCACCCCTTCCTTGACACATTGTGTCCCCAGGTCCCCAGGCCACCATCCTCTGTCTCCTCTTGTTTCTCAGACACACAGCCCCTCCCTGTCTCCTTTCCAAAGCTCTCGGTCTTGCCGATCACAAGATGCCATCTGTGACATTTCGTCTCTCTCATTCATACATACATTTATTTATTTATTTATTTATTTATTTATTTATTTATTTATTGCCTCCAGGGTTATTGCTAAGGCTCAGTGCCTGCACCACGAATCCACTGCCCCTGGAGGTCATTTTTTCCCTTTTGTTACGCTGGTTGTTTTTATCGTTGTTGTGGTTATTATTATAGTTGCTATTGATGTCGTTGTTTTTGGATGGGACAGAGTAATAGAAAGAAGAGGGGAAGACAGAGAGGGGGAGAGAAAGATAGACACCTGCAGACCTGCTTCACCACCTGTGAAGCGACTTCCCTGCAGGTGGGGAGCCGGGGGCTCGAACTGGGCTCCTTACACTGGTCCTTGTGCTTTGCACGCTTAACCCGCTGTGCTACCACCAGACCCCTCATACATTTATTTTAAAATGCCATCCTGTGATTTAGGACGCCTTCATTTTCATCTCTAGTCTTAACAGAGTTCTGAACTTGAGGCCCACTCTTTCCATATCTCTGTCTGGATATTGAATTCACATCTCAAACTCTGGAAAATCAAAACAAAACTCCTCTTCTTCCATTCTTTTCTCCCCCCCCCCTTCTGTTTATTCTTATCTTTTCTCTCCTGTTCACTTTGTGAGGCGAACGTGATAACCACTCCACTACGGAAACTCTGCTCCTGTTCACTTTGTATAATGGGAACTTTCAAACAAAGCCACAAAAGAAGAACCTCTCTGGACACGCTCCATGGTACAACTGTACCATACCCACCCGCCACTGTATTCTCTACAAATTGGTTTTTGGATTCATCAGAGACACAGACTGTCCACCTCTCCCTCTTTTGGCATGTTCAAAGCGAGCAGTAATAACTGATTAGGCCCATTCCCTCATTAAGATTGTCAAACAGGGACATTCAAATTCTATCACTCTTTTGCACTCATTAGCTTCTGTAAAAAAAAATAAAAAAAGTCCCCTAATCTTCTGTTTGGTTACCCTGGATCATTATTTTATATGAAAGGGAAGGATAAATGCTTTCTCTCTATTAGCCTTTTTTTTTTTCAGAATAATGAGTTGGTTCCTTATCACCCTCCAACAAAGAGCCATTAAGAGACGAATTTTAATATCATCATAAACTCATAGATTTAAACCTCTTTGGTAATGGTTCGATCCATTGAGTTTTCTCTTTAATGATGCTCATATTAGCCTGTCTTTGGTAAATGGGAGCTTCTTCTGTTCGGCTTAATCTTATTGATAGGACTGCAGTTTAGCAGCGTCTTTACTGTCTGCTATTTCAAGACATTCCACAATCACCGGAGGGTATTTCCTGCCCCAGAAATGGGATCATCACACCTGGGTAGTGGTATTTCAAGACTACAATCTGGGTACTATGGTGACTGCTCCTTCTGAGCTGGTTTTAAATTGATGTCTTTCTGGGGGTTTTCTCCTCAAAACCTGCTCCTCTCCCAGTCTTCCCATTTCAGTGAAAGACAACTTACTTCTTCCAGATCACAAATGATGGAGTCAGCTTTGATTCTCTATTTCCTCTATGCCCATTACCTTTCACTAGCAAGTATTTGAACCTTGTCTTCAAAATGATGCAACCTCTGCAAAATGACAGCTCCTATTTTCACTCTGCTGCTCACGCCTACTCTAGCACCTCTCACCTATTTGGCTGTGACAGCCTCCAAATCCACCTTCCCATGTGTCTGTCTGCTCTACACATACCAGCTGATGTATCCTTTTAAAAAGCACAACTAGGGAAAGAGAGAGACAGGCTGGGAGTATGGATTGACCAGTCAACGCCCATGTTCAGCTGGGAAGCAATTACAGAAGCCAGACCTTCCACCTTCTGCAACCCACAATGACCCTGGGTCCATACTCCCAGAGGGATAGAGAGTGGGAAAGCTATCAGGGGAGGGGGTGGGATATGGAGATCGGGTGGTGGGAAGAGTGTGGAGTTGTACCCCTCCCATGCTACAGTTTTGTTAATGTCTCCTTTCTTAAGTAAAAAAAAAAAAAGAAAGAAAAAAAACACAACTCTGATCTTGGCATTACTTTGCATAAAATCACTTCCAATGACTCTTCATCCCACTTGGAACAAATTCCAAAAGCCCTACAATGACCTGTAAGGTTTTACACAACCTAGAATCTGGCTAGCTACCTACCATCTCCTGCCCCTCTGCGTCACACACACACACACACACACACACACACACACACACACACACACACACACTGCCTGGCCACGTTGGCCTCCTGGGTGCTCCCTGGTAGGTGGAAGGTGTCCACCCACATCTGCACACCGCCCCTCCTCTATCTAAATGTGTATGAAACAGTCACACTGGTCTCTATCATCATTCTCTCTTCTTGTCCCCTGCTGTACTGTACTTTTTCTTTTTTAATATTTATTTATCTACATAGATTAAACCCATATAATACCATGTGCCAGAACTAAGCAGTGTTCTAATGTTTCTCTCTGTCTCTATCTCTCTCTCTCTCAAGTACAACTTTTATTAAGTATCTATCTGAGGCTGTGAAAAGAGTCCAGGTGACAGAACACAGGACTTGTATGTCTGAGGTTCCTAGTTTGGTCCCTGATATCACGTGTACCTTCCTATCCCCTCTCGTCTGAAATGAGTAAATAAACCTTACTTACTATTTATGTGCATCTCACTTGTGGTAGACTCGTGCTAGGAAGGATGGAAACCCAGAGGGAGGATAGGAAGTAGTAGGAACATCTGGCCCTTGGACCATATCAGTCAGTCTGCATGTGTAAATCTAGGAACTTTTTCCATAGCAACATTAAAAAAAAAAAAAAAAAAGATATTTTGGATAGAGACCGAGAGAATTGGAGAAGGGAGGGAGAGGCAGAGAAGAAGAGACATGTGCAGCACTAACTTCACCGCTCAGGAAGCTTCCCCCCTGCATGTAGGGGTGAGAGACATGAACCTGGATCTTTGCACATGGTAGTAGGTGCGCTCGACCAGATTCACAACTGCCTATCCCCTTTGTGCTTATTTTTATTTGTTTATTTGTTTGTTTGTTTGTTTGTTTGTTGCCTCCAGGGTTATCACTGGGGCTCAGTGCCTGCACTACAAATCCACTGCTCCTGGAGGCTATTTTTCCCTTTTGTTGCCTTTGCTGTTTATCGTGGTTGTTGTTGTCATTGTTTTCATCATTGTTGGATAGGACAGAGAGAAATAAAGAGAGGAGGGGGAGACAAAGAGAGGGAGAGAAAGACAGACACCTGCAGACCTGCTTCACCTCTTTTGAATCGACCCTGCTGCAGGTAGGGAGCTGGGGCTCGAACTGGGATCCTTACGCTCGTCCTTGTGCTTCATGCCATGTGCGTTTAACCCACTGTGCTACCACCCAACCCCCGTGCATATTTTAAGTTGATAATTTAGTGGCCCATATATGTTGTTATAAAATATCCACATGGTCGTTGGCAGAAAAAAAGGTACCCCCACCTCTGGGGTGATGATGGGGAAAGAGCCTGAATACATGTGCTGGACAAAGCCCTCTGCCTCAGACCAGCAAGACAGCTCGGCTGGACAATGCCTGATTTGCCATGCAGACGACCCAGATTCAAGTGAGCCCCCCACAAAATGGAGGAAGCTCCATGCTATGGGTGTCTTGCCCTTTAGTTGTCTCTATCTGTCTCTCTTTCAAGGAGGTCATCCAGACTGGTGAAGAAGCAGCTACGATAAGAAGAAAAATAAAGAAGAAAGACAGAGAGAAAGAAAGAAAAGATAAAGACCTTTATACTTTACCATCCTCACTCCTGCAACCCCCATGCATCCCCAATCTGTGCAACATTTCCTCTCTTTTTGTCTTTGTTTTTGTTTTCATCCCTCCTCTTTTGAAACACAGCCTATAAAATAGGAAACAATCCAATTCAACTAAAATACTTATGTGAGGAAATATAGATTAAAAAAAAAAAAAAAGGCCTATCCAGTATCTAAGATCAGAGAAGTCTCTAGTCTTTAAGGTGAACCAGAAACCCAAAGGAGGAAGTTTGCACAAATCTTGGGATGGGTCCTCGGGATTGCAGTTCCTAAAAATAGCCACACGAGGGCACCTCTGAGAGGACTTCTGGAAGTACATGCCATACAGGGCAGTAGTGCCCCCTCAGGGCTCAGCAGGATCTGGGAGACCTTCTCCTGTGAGGTGGGGTAAACACCTGTCTGAGGGGCCCACACAGGCTGGCGGGTGTTGAGGGCTGCCCTACAGGCCACCTGGAAAGGGTCTTGATAGGTCTGGGCTGGGTGGTACCCTGTCCCTCCCACTCCATCCAGGGGAGAGGAATATCTCACCCTCCAGGTAGGGAAGGACCTGGAGCTAATTTAATTCTGTTTCAGAACTGTGATATTTCTTGCACCCATGTTCTTTGAGCTGCATTTATACTCACTTCATGTATAATACATGTGGATGAATAATGCACAGAGCACAAACACCATTTTCCCCCTCTTCACTCCTGGGAGCTCAGGAAACTGGCCTTCGGACATCTGGGGTTTAGAAATGTGTAGAAAACTACAAGGAAACAGTCACTTGGTCCTGTCAGGAAGCTGAGCTTGTCCCCTGGGTACCCCTATCCCCCACAGTGAAGGCATTCCTGGCATGACTGGCCAAAGGGAAAACAAACATCAGAGGCCCACTGATGCAGCCTCCCTCCCAACCCCTGGGCCAGCAGGAGGCTACAGATGGTTCTGGCATTCCCTACTGCTTGTTAAGAAAGAAAACATTTAGTAAAACAGAGAGCACATGTTTGTCCCTCAGCCGGTCTGAAGTCCTGGCACTGCCAGCTACATGGGTATCTGTTTATTTCAGTGTTCTAATGGACACCTTTTGTCTTGTCCCCTAGAAATGGGTTTTCAGGCTGGAGAACAGAGAGCACCATGGGAGAAAAGTTTTTATTGCAAAATGAGAGAAGGGGGAAGGCTTACATCATCTCTGACAATGTAGTGAGCAAATCATCTTTCCTCCTCAGGGAAGATGGGTTCATGCACCCCCTCCAGGGCCAGGTTTGTGGGTTTTCCTGCCATGTTGACACTTGAGCTTGGACCACAGCCCATAATGCCAGCATTTTCCACTAACCATGCCATTAGCCAATGGAGTCCATAAATAATAAGGTGTGAATATTCACCCTGGAAAGACACTTGAGTCTTCTCATTTTCCAGGTTTGGGTGACAGGCGAGGAGTGGTAGGTGAGTCATTCACATGGTCCACAGCAGCAAACACAACCACCACCACCAAACACAACCCTTTGCTCTGAGCCATCAGAACAAAGGGTTCCATAGGAAATCTTTGCCATTAATTTCAAGAATATTTGCCAAGTATAGATATACAAATTCAGCTGCTGTCCATAAAAGAGAAAATAAAGGACACTGTCAAGAAAGTTTAAAATTCTTTTTTGGTTTGTAATAGTCAAAACATGGAAATATCCCAGATATCTAGTGACAAATGAGGGGCTAAAAATGTATATACATATATATATGGGGGAATACTGTTCAGCTGTTAAAAATAATGATGTTGTTTCCTAAGAGCCATCCTGAATGGAACTAGAGGACATCATGTTAAGGGAGATAAGCCAAAAAGAGAAGAACAAATACCAAATGACCTCACTTACAATTGTGATATAATAAATAGGGAGGGAGAACACAAAGAGAAATGTGGACCGGATATGGTATATTTTATGAAAGCAAAGGACTCTGGGGAAGGAAGGGAGGGAAGGGTAGAAGAGAATTGTGGGTTCTTGGTGCAAAATGAAACTGTACTCATATATCAATGACTGCACTATAGAGCATTAATCTCCTTCAGAGGCTGGGTACACCTTGTTGATCTCGAATGTTATCATGCTCAGGGACATAGGTTTGAACCCCCATCCCCACCTGTGGGGGGGCACTTCTTAAGTGGTGCCTCCCTCTCTGTCTCCTACTCCCTTCTCAGCTTCTTTCTGTCCTATAAAATAAAATAGAAAGAAAGAAAAAATGGCCACCAGGAGCGGTGGGTTCAAAGTGTCAGCACCAAGCCCCAGTGATAACCCTGGTGACAAAATAAAAAAAATAATATCAATATGTTGGGCTGCGCCGCGGAGAAGAGAGAGAGGAGGTCCGGAGCGAAGAGGGAACACAAATCTTTATTTGTGCTGGCACCTCAGAGTTGGGTGCGAGAGAAGCAGGTTGGGCCACGTGGAGGTAGTGAAAATGGCCGCCTCATGCAGTAACCTTTCCTGCGTCTAAACACCGAAGTGAAGCGCCGGCAAGAGAAAGAGGTGCAGAAGAAGAAGGGCTTTTATAGGAGCAGCTTTCACGAGAATGGGAAGGGGGAGGAGTAACCATAGCACTCCAGGATAGGATAATAACTCTCGTGAGAATGGGAGGGGTGAGGAGTGACCAAAGCACTCCAAATATCGCGGGGGAAATAGACAATGCCCTGAGGGCACAACATGGCGGAACAGGCACTCCGAGAATGTCCCAACTCTCGTGGGAACTAGCAGTAGCCTGAGGGGACAACATGGCAGATGTGACTACATCTGCACAATTTCCCAGCATCAATAAAATTTAAAAAACTATCTCCGTGGTCTGGGAGGTGACACAGTAGATAAAGCATTGGACCCTCAAGCATGAGGTCCTGCGTTCAACCCCTGCCAGCACATGTAACACAGTGATGTCTGATTCTTTCTTTCTTTCCTCCTATCTTTCTCATTAATAAATAAATAAATAAGTAAATAAAAGTTATCTCCTGCCTTTCATCCTCTCACAGAAATAAATGTTAAAGGGACAAAAAAAAAAATAAATTCACAACTAATTTCTGTCAATGCTCTGTAGTAGATATACACAGTCTCTGCCTGTATACTTGTCCCTGTCCCTCTCAGGGTCTAATTCTGTGCCCACTAGCTTTTAGGCCACAAGGACCAGGATATTGCATATATGCATGAGGATGACTTGATAGATTCTAAAGATTGAGGTCAGGCAGTGGTGCACCTGCTTAAGCTCACATTGTATTATGTGCAAGGACCTGCACAAGGACTCAGATTTGAGCCCCCGCTCCCCACCTGCAGGGGGGTCACTTCGCAGATGGTGAAGCAGGTATGCAGGTGTCTATCTTTCTCTCTACCTCTCCATTTCCCCCTCCTCTCCCAATTTCTCTCTGTCTTATTGAATAAAGTGGAAAAAGAAAAGAAAAAAAAGGGAGTACAGGGAGGGGTGGATTCATAGTGCTGGCACGGAACCCCAGCAGTAACCCTGGAGGCAAATATAAATAAATTCATGTCAGATAGACTATATTTCTCATACCACAATGCCAAAAAAACAATTAATGAATAACAAAATATTTTTAATAATATTACTGAAAACAAAAATGAGAATACTAAAAATGTTTAAAGCATACAGCAGATTATCAATTACTAAGAATTCTGATAAAATGCCAAGGTGCCAAAATTTGTGGGACTTAGAACAGTAGATGGAGAGACATTTAGGACTTCAAATACGAGCTAGCCAGTTCACTCAAGAAACTGAAACAAGAGTATCAGAGCAAGCCCAAGAAACAAAAAAGAAAAAAATAGTATAAAAATCAATAGAGGGACTCTGTTTGCCCATGCCAACATGTGAGCAGAAGCTCTCTGGGGGGCTTCTCTCCCTTTCTCTTTCTGTCTTTCTCTACCTATGTGGGACTCCCATGAAGATGTGAATAGGAGATATCTCTCTCTTTCTCCATCTCCTTTTCTCCCTCTTCTCTCTCTCTCTCTTTCTCTGTCCGTCTCTCTCTCTCTCTCTCTCTTTCTCCCCTTAGGTTACCATGTGATAAAGCTGCTTTTTGCCTCCCTCCCTCCATCTCAGCCCCAGTTGAGCGCCTCATCAACATCTGAGTAAGAAAGCTCTGGAGCCTTCTTCTCTCTGTGTCTTTCTCTCTCTCTCTCCCTCCCTCTCTCTGTCTCAGCCTAACATGTGAATGTTCTCAATTTTCCCAAATAAAATTTAAAATTCCTGAAAAAAAATCAATATAGGGGAAAAAGAGCAACAAAATCAAAAGCTTTCAAAAAATAATGAAATGAATTGTGGCAAAACTGATGAATAGAAGGGATCAGAAAGAACTCACACTTTGAAGTGTACAGATAGGAGAAAAAGATATTACTAACATAACAAAATGCAAGAACAATATCTCTTTTGAAGTAGTCTTGCTAAAACATCAAGCCTATGCCTGATCAAGAGTCAAAAGGGACTGCACTACCAATTTATAGGAGCACAGAGGCCTGGAGAATGTGTCAATCAAGAGATGTAACCATGGGAAACTCAAAGAAAATTCTAGGACTTACTCAGTAGAGAAGAAAAGAAGCATAAAAGACAGGTCACCCCCAGTGCAATTTGTAGATTTTGTCTGGGCTTAATGCTTTTATAATGACATCTATGAGACAACTGGAAGATTAAACATGCATGGAAGTACTTTTGAAGACATTTATTTCATTTATTTCATTATGACAGAGTTTCACATAAGAGAGAAATAAAGAGAGGGAAGTCAGAGTACCACTCTGGTACAGGTGGCATTGAGAATAAATTGAGTTCAAACCGGGTGCCTCAAGCATGCAAGTCCTATACTCTACCTGTTGAGCTGCTTACCAAGCCACTAGGTGGGGGGGGGGGGGTTGGTATGTTCTTGAAGAAAAATTATTAGTGGGAGTCAGGCAGTAGCATGCGGGTTAAGCGCACGTGGCACCTCACAAGGACCAGCGTAAGGATCCTGGTTCGAGCCCAGCTCCCCACCTGCAGGGGAGTTGCTTCACAAGCAATGAAGCAGGTTTGCAGGTGTCTATCTTTCTCTCCCCATCTCTGTCTTCCCTTCCTCTCTCTGTCCTATCTAACAACAATGACATAAATAACAACAACAATAACTACAACGATTAAAAAAAAAGAAAATTATTAGTAACTGGAGAGACAATGGTATTAGAGATAGGTTTAAAAGAGTCCTTGGGAGAGTCAGGCAGAAGAGCAATGGGTTAAGCGCACATGGCACGAAGCATAAGGACCAGCATAAGGATCCCAGTTCAAGCCCCTGGCTCCCCACCTGCAGGGGAGTTGCTTCACAAGCAGTGAAGCAGGTCTGCAGGTGTCTATCTTTCTCTCCCCCTCTCTGTCTCCCCTCCTCTCTCCATTTCTCTCTGTCCTATTTAACAACAACATCAATAACAACAACAGTAATAACTACAACAATAATAAAAAGGGTAACAAAAGGGAAACTATTTTTTAAAAATTTTTTTAAAAGAGTCCTTGAGATCGATGGGGTTTACAGTAAACAATATTTATGTTTTTCCCATATTTAGGAGCTACTCTCTGCCCTGATCCAGCTTTCTAGTCTTATTCCCAACTCTGACACCATCTCTCCCCAGACAGTACTTTCAGCCCACATGCACAAAAGCTATCAGGCTCAGGCAAAATTCACAAAGTCATGGCTCCCTTGGAATATGCCTAAAATAGACTTCCTAGCTTCTTCAAAAATGGAGACCTCAAATCTCATCTGCTATGGTCTTACTTTTAGGTTCCTGATTCTAAGCAATTTGTTCTGCTTTATATCTTAATGCTTTTCAGCCACCAAGTTGCAGGTGCTACCATGACGCTAACCTGACTTCCCTGGGTAGATGACCTCACCAATGTGTCCTGGAGTCCCACCTCCCCAGACCCCATCCCACTAGAAAAAGATAAAAACAGGCTGGGAGTATGGACTGACCTGTCAATACCCATGTCCAGCAGAGAAGCACTTATATAAGTCAGACCTTTCACCTTCTGCACCCCATAATGATCCTGGGTCCATACTCCCATAGAAATAAAGAACAGGTAACTGGGACCGAGTGGTGGCACTCCTAGTTAAGCACACAGATTACAGTGCACAAGGACCTTAGTTCAAGCCCCTGATCCCCACCTGCAGGGATAAAGCTTCATAAGTGGTAAAGCGGGGCTGCAAGTATCTCTCTGTCTCTTTCACTCTCTATTTCTCCTCCCTTATTAATTTCTCTCTGTCTCTATTTAATAAATAAGTAAAAAGATTTTAAAAAACAGGGAAACTTCCAATGGAGGAGATGGGACATGGAACTCTGGTGGTGGGAACTGTGTGGAATTGTACCCCTGTTATAATACTGCAGTGCACAAGGATACAGGTTTAAGTCTCAAGTCCCTACCTACGAGGGGAAAGCTTTGCTAGTGGTGAAGCCGTGTTGCAGATATCTCTCTCTCCTTCTCTATCACCTTCTTCCCTCTCTATTTCTGGCTGTCTCTATCCAATAAATAAATAAAGATAATTGTATAAAGGAAACAAATAACCTTAGCACAAGTATTTTTGGTAGATAATATAAGAGAAAATTGTCAAATCTTTTTCAGTGTGTGTGTGTGTGTGTGTGTGTGTGATATTTTAAGAAGAGAGATAGACTAGAGCACAGCTCAGCTCAGTTCAGCTCTGGCTTATGGTGGTGCTGGAGATTGAACCTGAGACCTCAGAGCCTCAGACATGAAAGTATTTTGCATAACCATTACGCTGTTGCCCAAGGTCTGCATACCCATTTTTTTATGAATCCTGCTTGGAATGAGGGTAGAAGGACAATCAAAGGCATTTGAGGGAGGGTGGGGATGAAGAAAGAGGAAAAAGATAAATATTACTTTACATAATAAGTGTTGGCCTTGGGTGGAGAGATAAACACACACGAATTCAAGGGACAATAAATCTATGGTAAGACCACAGATTGACTGACTGATATCTGAAGGGACGGACATATCTGTGGAGGAGGGTATACAGAGAGAGGAGGAGAAAGTATTTTCATGTTTAATGTTTTAAATGTTGTAGGGAAGTGTGATAATCTGCTATTGTGTTCTGTATGCCCCAGAGTAATGCATTTCAAGCAGTTTGGATTTAACATTGCCTCTGTCTATTATAGGTACTTGAGAAGCAGCTGTGCAAACAACCCAGATCCAGTCAAACAACTATTACTGATAGCATCTTTTCTCTGGAATGTTACTTCAAGGGACTGCTGGAGTCCTAGCAGAAATGGACATCTGAGGGTGGGAATTGTATGGAGTTGTCAGTGTTTCCTCTTTATTTTATTTTTTATTATTTATTCTTATATTACAGAATTACATGTCAACAGGGATTTGAATCCACACCATTCACACCACCAGAGTTCTGAATCTTCACTCTCCCCACTGCAATCCAACACAGTTCCCCTACAGTTGTAGACATGGGCTTACCATCTTCTCTACAACTATCTGTCCACATTTATACAAAGTTAGCCCTTCTTTTTCTGATTCAGTCCTCTCCCTCTAAACCACTCATGATATCAAAGCTACCTCCATATGCCCCTCTCCTTTTCCTCTTCTCTCTGTGGGTGCTGATGGAGCTGGAGTGCAGAGTCCTCTTATCTTCATCCTATCACTTCTCCCCCACTGGGAGTATGATTTAAGGTTGTTTATGGGATGCAGAAGGTAGGAGTTCTGGCTTCTGTAGCTGCTTCTCTGCTGAGCATGGGCATTGACAGGTCGATACATACCCCCATCCTGTTTCTTTTCTTTTCTTTTTTTTATTTAGAAAGGAGACATTAACAAAACCATAGGATAGGAGGGGTACAACTCCACATAATTCCCACCACCTGATATCCATATCCCACCCCCTCCCCAATAGCTTTCCCTTTCTCTATCCCTCTGAGAGTATCCCTCAGGGTCATTGTGGGTTGCAGAAGGTGGAAGGTCTGGCTTCTATAATTGCTTCTCCACCCCATCCTATTTCCATCTTCCCCTAGTGAACCAGAGCTCTGGAGATGCGAGGGTCCAAGACACATTGGTGAGATCATCTGCCCGGAGAAGTTGGGGTGGAGTCATGGTAGAATCTCCAGCCTGTTATCTGGAAGGTGGCATGACCTGAGGCTGGATGAGAATGTTGTCTGAGAGAATGGTGTGAGAGTGGAGCACCAGATTTGAAGAATTTCGAGGTTGACTTCTCAGACTGCTATCTCAGGTTACAGTCCACACACAGTAGGATTTCAATAGCAGCATAATGTGGGGTGGCAGCACCAGTAGCGATTTGGCTAAAGTTGACAGGGTTGGTATGGCAGTAAGAAATCATAGAAAAGGAATTTCAAGAAGTATGGGTATATCCTAGAGGTACCAGGGCTAGGAGAAATGCAGGTCTTAAAAAGGATGCAAGGGGTTTCTTAGAGTCTTAGAGAAAGTTAAAATATCAATAATTAATCCTTATAACCAGGTTAGTTGGGGGACTAAGTATCTGTGATTATACTTAACTTCACTATGATCTGAATGCTTCTAGTGGTATCCAAACACCCCTTTATTTTAAATATTTACAAGGTCAAAGGGTCTTGACTGATCTGGCCTAAAGCTGTAATTGATTTAGATGTTCACAGAGCTTTATTCTCTGATACATTTTGAGAGAGCCATAAGCAATTAATCTCCTTATCAGAGTATGATCACTTTGCTAATCTAAGATAAATGTTAGCAAGAGCTAGTATTTGTGCTTAGGGCTATAGTCTAGGCAGTTGGGGAACTTGAGATATTAAATCTAACCCACCCCTCCCACATATCATATTGCTATTGATAGATAGTGCGTTTCCTTTTTATAAATAAAATTTTTAAAAAAGAGAATCTTATTTAAAAAAATAAAAATAAAAAAGAAATATAAATTTTAATGTAGGGTATTTTTTTTCCTACTATGGCTTCCCCTTAATCCTTTTTGGTGATTTTCTATAGTCTTAATAATGACAGAACCATTCTCTCTCTGTCTTCCTTTATCCAGAGCCACCTGTGACAATTGCATTCATCACAGTTTGACTAAAGGAGAAAAAAAACATGTACCTCTTTCAATAACTGCAGAAATATCAAATATATTATTTAATAAAGTCCCCCATGCAATATTTTGAGACAAAATACTGTGTGTCAACATTTTATGTGAACTCCCCCCTCTTCAGAGGACATGTGGCAGTATCTGAAGACATTTTGTCATAACTGGCATATGATAGGTGTAACCCAGAGAAGTGGCAACAGAATGCACTCACAGCAGAGTCTTACCCAAACTCAAATGTCAATAGTACCCAGGGGGGTAGGCTGTGATGGGTAGCCATCTTACACCTGAAATAGCCAACCAGAAAATATAATAAAAATCAAGGATCACAATCAACTGTCTATGAATTAACTTAACAAATATATATATATATATATATATATATATATATATATATATGTGTGTGTGTGTGTGTGTGTGTGTATATATATGGCTATATATATATGTATATATATATGGCTATATATATAACCACTATAGAGAAAACTTTGAAACTTGGGAAAACCAGAAAAGATTATAAGAATATAGAATACCTGGCAATTACAGAAGCCAGACCTTCCACCTTCCTCACCCCATAATGAATTTTGGTCCAGAGGCCAAATGGTGGCACACCTGGTTGAGCACACGTTACAATGCACAAGGATCCAGGTTCAAGCCCCAGGTCCCCACCTGCAGGAGAGATATTTAACAAGTGGTGAAGCAAGTATTTCTCTGTCTCTCTCCCTCTCTATCACCCCCTTCCCTCTTGGTTTCTGGTTGTCTCTACCTAATAAATAAAGATAGTACAAAAAAATAAAAAGAAAAATAAGAGGGAGTCAGGCGGTAGCGCAGCGGGTTAAGTGCAGGTAACACAAAGCGCTCTCTGTCCTATCCAACAACAACATCAATGGCAACAATAATAATAATAACTACAACAATAAAACAACAAGGGAAACAAAAGGGAATAAAAATAAAATGCCCAAGGTTCCCGGAAGATGGCAGACTGAGAAGCCTCTAGTGGCGTGAGCTCTGATCACATCTTCTAGAAACGGTAGGATTTTCTGCCTTTAGTAGGCCAGTCAATAAGGGGTCCTAGCGGTGACACCAAGGAGGTGACTATAACTTATTTTGGGTTAAGAATTAGAGTAAAGGTGGCACGAACTAGCGGGTGGCTGCTCCAGATTTCCCAGGGGGTGGCAGGCAAGGCGGATGCGCTGGGCATTGTCCTCCGCCCGGGAAGGCGGCTCCTCTGCTGGTTGCAGAGCGCTGCTGGGCGACCGGCAGAGGACCGGGAGGGAGCACTGTAGCTAGGGGGCTTTCTCTTGGGAGTCTCCGGGGACCACCGCGACCCTGAGGGCGGATCCGAAGAATTCTTGAGTATAGCTCTCATTGGATCAAAGGACTTGGAGCTAGTTTTCATTTTCGAGAAATCCTTTAAAAAAGTCTGGAGGGGGGTGTTTCCTGGAAGATGGCGGACTGAGAAGCTGCTAGCGGCTGAGCTTCAACCACATCTCCTGGAAAGAGTAGGATTTTCTGCCTTTAGCAGGCCAGCCAATAAGGGGTCCTAGCGGTGACACCAAGGAGGTGACTATAACTTAATTTGGGTTAAGAACTAGAGTAGGGAAAAAAGGGGAAAAAATTTTTTTTTCTTCCTTTTAATTTTCAAGCATACCTCCTTTCCGCCCCCCCCCCCAGCAGTCCCTTGGGACCAGCTACTAGCAGGATCCCGCACACCACCAAACAGGGTGGTTTTTTGAATTCACTGATACACATTTGGGAATTTCCTTTCACTGCTCTTTAATTACAACTCTTTTTCTTATCTTCTCCCTTTTCTCTTTCTTCTCTCTCTCTCTCTCTCTCTCTTTTTTTAATCTTGTCATACACTTCTTCCTTCTTCTTTGCCTTTCTGAATTTGTGAATTATTTTGGGGAAGATCTGACTCAGAGTGGACTCTCTATGTGTGTATCTCTGCTCTAGTTCCCTTTCCCCTCTTGTTACCCCTAGAATATACAGTGGATAGTAGATTTGCATAACTGTCTATTCTTTCTATCCTTTCTTTTCACGTTCTTCACTGGGATTTGGTTACTATTTTTTCACGGACTGGAGAAATTGTTTGGCTAACTGGTAACGATTAAACTACTTCAATACTTACTTCAGTTGCTACTGTAATTCCTGAGGTTGGTGAGTGCAATTGTCATAAAGGTATTTAGTACAGTGTTACTTGTACTCAAGACACAACAACTGAGGAACAACAGAGCATAAAAAAAGAAACACATAAATCAAAAAAATGGGTAGATCAAAAACAAATAAAACTGCTACTCCAATGAATGAAGACAAGAGCCCAGAAGAAACTACAAATCAGCCAGAAGTAACCATAGATAAGAAAAGTATTCAAGCAATAATAAACTTATTAATCACAGAAATGAAAACAACATTGGAGGAAAGGAATGGCAGTATTAGGGAAACAACAGTTGAAACCCCCAAGAAAAATACTGATTATCTTGAGGCAATTAGAGAACTGAAAGCTGAAATAGCTGTAATGAAGAAAGAAGCTGAGGCAAGGGAAAGCAGACTAACAGAAGCAGAAAACTGAATTAGTCAGACAGAGGATGAGTTAGAGAAAATGAAGAAAGAGGTGAAAGAGCTTAAAAAGAGATTGAGAGACACTGAAAACAACAACAGAGACATATGGGATGATCTCAAAAGAAGTAACATTTGTATAATTGGCCTGCCAGAGGAAGAAAGAGAGGAAGCAAACATTCTAGAGGAAATAATAGAAGAAAACTTCCCAGACCTGAATAACAGAAAGGATATCAAGATTCAAGAGGCCCAGAGAGTACCAAACAGAATCAACCCAGACCTGAAGACAGCAAGACACATCATAGTCACAATGAGAAGAAGTAAGGATAAAGAAAGGATCCTAAAGGTTGCAAGAGAGAAACAAAAAGTCACATACAAGGGAAACCCATAAGATTATCTGCAGACTTCTCCACTCAAACTCTAAAAGCCAGAAGGGAGTGGCAAGATATCTATACAGCCCTGAATGAAAAAGGGTTTCAACCAAGGATAATATATCCTGATAGACTTTAATTCAAACTAGATGGAGGGATCAAAACCTTCTTAGACAAACAACAGTTAAAGAAGGCAACCATCACCAAGCCGGCCCTGAAAGAGGTTCTAAAAGACCTCTTATAAACAAGAACATCACTATAATACTTGCAATATATCAGAGCAAACAAATTTTTTTTGAACAATGGCACTACAATACATTAAATCCATAATATCAATAAATGTCAATGGCTTAAACTCACCCATCAAAAGGCACAGGGTGGGAGGATGGATCAGAAAACATAACCCAACCATATGCTGCTTGCAAGAATCCCATCTGTCACAACAAGATAAACACAGATTTAAAGTGAAAGGAGGGAAAACTATCATACAGGCTAACGGACCACAAAAAAGGGCAGGAACAGCCATTATCATCTCAGACACAGCAGATTTTAAATTAAATAAAGTAATAAAAGATAGGCAAGGACATTACATAATAATTAGAGGATCAATCAGCCAAGAAGACTTAACAATTATTAACATCTATGCACCCAATGAGGGACCATCTAAATACATTAAGCACCTACTGAAAGAATTTCAAAAATACATCAATAGTAATACAATTGTTGTTAAAATTTTTGGACGGCTCCAGCTGGCAGGGCTAGCTTCACAGGCAGGTAACAGAGACGCGGAGACAACGGCTGGGCAGGGAAGCTGTATTTCTTTATTCAGGAACAACGATTCATAAACTAAGACAAACTAATAACCAAACAGAACTCGGCTGTCTCTTTGAGGCAGTGCAAGCACTCTCTCCTACTCTCGAACTCAGGAACCCTCTCTCGGGGTTCCTTGGGGCGGGGCCAAGCGGGCCCGTGAAATTAACTGGACTGATCCAATTCTCTTGGCGGGGGAGGGCTAGAACAAACCAATGTAAAGCATACGACATACAATAATAGTGGGAGACTTCAATACCCCACTCTCACACTTAGACAGATCAACAAAGCAGAGAACCAATAAAGATACAAGAGAATTGAATGAAGAGATTGACAGACTAGACCTCTTGGACATTTTCAGACTCCTCCACCCCAAAAAACTGGAATACACCTTCTTTTCAAATCCACATAACACATACTCAAGGATAGACCACATGTTAGGCCACAAAGACAGCATCAATAAATTCAAGAGCATTGAAATCATCCCAAGTATCTTCTCAGACCACAGTGGAGTAAAACTAACATTTAACAACAAACAGAAAATTATTAAAAGTCAAAGAATTTGGAAACTAAACAACATACTCCTTATGAACCACTGGGTCAGAGACTCACTCAAGCAGGGAATTCAAATGTTCCTGGAAACTAATGAAAATGAAGACACAACCTATCAAAATATTTGGGACACAGCTAAAGCAGTACTGAGATGGAAATTTATAGCCATACAATCACATATTAAACACCAAGAAGAAGCTCAAATGAACGACCTTACTGCACACCTCAAGGACTTAGAGGAAGAGGAACAAAGGAACCCTAAAGCAACCAGAAGGACAGAAATCACTACAGTTAGAGCAGAAATAAACCACATTGAAAATAAAAGAACCATACAAAAGATCAATGAAGCCAAATGTTGGTTCTTTGAAAGATTAAACAAAATTGACAAACCCCTAGCCAGACTCACCAAACAAAAAAGAGAGAAGACTCAAATTAATAGAATTGTAAATGATAGAGGAGATATCACAACTGACACCACAGAAATCCAGAGAATCCTGCAAAACTTCTATCAAGAACTATATGTCACCAAGCTAGAGAATCTGGAAGAAATGGAACAATTCCTAGAAACCTATGCACTTCCAAAACTGAACCAAGAAGAACTACAAAATCTAAATGCACCAATCACAGACAAAGAAATTGAAACCGTTACTAAGAATCTCCCCAACAACAAAAGTCCTGGACCAGATGGCTTCACAAACGAGTTCTACAAAACTTTCAGGAAATAGTTAATACCTATACTTCTTAAGCTATTCCATAAGACTGAAGAAACAGGAATACTCCCTTCCACCTTCTATGAAGCCAACATCACCCTGATACCAAAAGCTGATAGGGACAGAACAAAAAAGGAAAACTACAGACCAATATCTCTGATGAACATAGATGCCAAAATATTAAACAAGATCTTGGCCAACCGGATACAGCAACATATCAAAAAGAGTGTTCATCACAACCAAGTGGGATTCATCCCAGGAATGCAAGGCTGGTTCAACATCTGTAAGTCAATCAATGTCATTCACCACATCAATAAAAGCAAAGCCAAAAACCACATGATTATCTCAATAGATGCAGAGAAAGCCTTTGACAAAATCCAACACCCGTTCATGCTCAAAACTCTACAAAAATGGGAATAGATGGGAAATTCCTCAAGATAGTGGAGTCTATATATAGCAAACCTACAACCAACATCATTCTCAATGGACAGAAGCTGAAAGCATTCCCCCTCAGATCGGGGACTAGACAGGGCTGTCCACTGTCACCGTTACTCTTCAACGTAGTATTGGAAGTTCTTGCCATAGCAATCAGGAAAGAGAAAGAAATCAATGGAATACAGATTGGAAGGGAAGAAGTCAAGCTCTCACTATTTGCAGATGATATGATAGTATACATAGAAAGACCTAAAGAATCCAGTAGAAAATTACTGGAAGTTATTAGGCAATATAGCAAGGTATCAGGCTACAAAATTAATGTACAAAAATCAGTGGCATTTCTCTATTCAAACACCAAATCCAAAGAAGAAGACATCCAGAAATCACTCCCATTTACTGTTTCAGCAAAATCAATCAAATACCTAGGAATAAAGTTGACCAAAGAAGTGAAAGACTTGTATGCTGAAAACTATGAGTTGCTACTCAAGGAAATAGAAACTGATAGCAAGAAATGGAAAGATATCCCATGCTCATGGATTGGAAGAATAAATATCATCAAAATTAATATTCTCCCCAGAGCCATATACAAATTTAATGCAATACCCATCAAAGTTCCACCAAGCTTCTTTAAGAGAATAGAACAAACACTACAATCATTTATCTGGAACCTGAAAACACCTAGAATTGCCAAAACCATCTTGAGGAAAAGAAACAGAAATGGAGGCCTCACACTCCCAGACCTTAAACTATATTATAAAGCCATCATCATCAAAACAGCATGGTACTGGAACAAAAATAGGCACACAGACCAGTGGAACAGAATTGAAAGCCCAGAAGTAAATCCCAACACCTATGGGCATCTAATCTTTGATAAGGGGGCCCAAAGGATTAAATGGAAAAAGGAGGCTCTCTTCAATAAATGGTGCTGGGAAAACTGGGTTGAAACATGCAGAAGAATGAAATTGAACCACTTTATCTCACAAAAATCAACTCCAAATGGATCAAAGACCTAGATGTCAGACCAGAAACAATCAAATACTTAGAGGAAAACATTGGTAAAACACTTTCCCACCTATACCTCAAGGACATCTTTGATGAATCAAACCCAATTGCAAGGAAGACTAAAGCAGAAACAAACCAGTGGGACTACATCAAATTGAAAAGCTTCTGCACATCCAAAGAAACGATTAAACAAACACAGAGACCCCTCACAGAATGGGAGAAGATCTTCACATGCCAGACATCAGACAAGAAACTAATCACCAAAATATATAAAGAGCTCAGCAAACTTAGCACCAAAAAAGCAAATGACCCCATCCAAAAATGGGGAGAGGATATGAACAAAACATTCACCTCAGAGGAGATCCAAAAGGCTAACAAACATATGAAAAACTGCTCTAGGTCACTGATTGTCTGAGAAATGCAAATTAAGACAACACTAAGATACCTGTAAGAATGGCATACATCAAAAAGGACAGCAGCAACAAATGCTGGAGAGGATGTGGGGACAGAGGAACCCTTTTACATTGCTGGTGGGAATGTAAATTGGTCCAGCCTCTGTGGAGAGCAGTCTGGAGAACTCTCAGAAGGCTAGACATGGACCTTCCATATGATCCAGTAATTCCTCTCCTGGGGTTATACCCCAATGACTCCATAACACCCAACCAAAAAGAGGTGTGTACTCCTATGTTCATAGCAGCACAATTCATAATAGCTAAAACCTGGAAGCAACCCAGGTGCCCAACAACAGATGAGTGGCTGAGAAAGCTGTGGTATATATACACAATGGAATACTATGCAGCTAACAAGAACAATGAACCCACCTTCTCTGACCCATCTTGGACAGAGCTAGAAGGAATTATGTTAAGTGAGCTAAGTCAGAAAGATAAAGATGAGTATGGGATGATCCCACTCATCAGCAGAAGTTGAGTAAGAAGATCTGAAAGGGAAACTAAAAGCAGGACTTGATCAAATTGTAAGTAGGGCACCAAAGTAAAAACCCTGTGGTGAGGGGTAGACATGCAGCTTCCTAGGCCAGTGGGGGGTGGGAGTGGGTGGGAGGGATGGGTCACAGTCTTTTGGTGGTGGGAATGGTGTTTCTGTACACTCCTAGCAAAATGTAGACATATAAATCAGTAGTTAATTAATATGAGAGGGGGAAAATCAGTTTTATGTCTCAAAGTTTCTCAAAAGACAAACTGAATCTTTTTACTATATAGGCTATGTATTTGATATGCGGACTCTCTCAAAAGCCTAGACTAAGTAGATTAGTAGCATCCAATAGCACAACTATATACAAGATACTGGATACTGTACAGCAAACCATAACAAAAGGACTTTTCAAAGTTAACCCAATTACCAAATAATGTGATGATAACAGTAACTATCGAGTATCTTTTTGAACCCTAAGACAGCAGGAACCTCACATCTCCACTATAGAGCCCCTACTTCCCCCAGTTCTGGAACCCTTGGATAGGGCCCACTTTCCCGTATGCGTCTCCCAATCCATACCAAATAATATTGAATCCGCCGATCACAACCTAACCAATGCAACGATTGCCACCTCAGCATGCTTCACCTCAGACTGTGTCCAGAGACTTCACGTGTGGAATGACAACCCTTCAGCTTCATTACTCGGGGGAGACCTTTCCTTTTATAGTACACTCTAATTTCATCTCAGGTGGTTCACTTTCTAACAAAGTCCCAATACCTAGATATATACCAGTTTCTGTGAGAGAGAGCTTATGTTCACACATATCCATAAACTACTGCAAAATATATACCTAAAAGCAGAAGTACACTAGAGTTTGCAGTGAGTACCTCCCTAACACTTCCTCTTCACGATTCCAAGCTTGGGATCCATGATTGCTCAACAAATTGTTTGGCTTCGTATGTTAACTCTCTTTTCAATCACCAGGATCCAGATGCCACCAGGATGCTGGCCAGGCTTCCCTGGATTGAAGACCCCAGCAATGTGTCCTGGAGCTCAGCTTCCCCAGAGACACACCTTACGAGGGAAAGAGAGAGGCAGACTGGGAGTATGGACCAGTCAACTGGGAGTATGGACCAGTCAACTGGGAGTATGGACCAGTCAACGCCCATGTTCAGCGGGGAAGCAATTACAGAAGCCAGACCTTCTACCTTCTGCAACCCTCAGTGACCCTGGGTCCATGCTGTGTGGAGTTGTACCCCTCCTACCTTATGGTTTTGTTCATTAATCCTTTCTTAAATAAAATAAATAAGTAAATAAATAAATAAATGAAAAATAATTTTGATTCATATTCCCAGAGGGATAACAAATAGGGAAGTTTCCAGTGGAGAGGATGGGACACGGAACTCTAGTAGTGGCAACTGTAGGGAACTGTACCCATGTTATCTTACAAGTTTGTTAATCATTATTAAATGACTAATATAAAAATTAAAAAGAATACAGAGTGACTGAAACAATTGCCCCAGGAGGCAGGGCTGGCTATCCAGCAATATAACCTAACATTGTTGAGTTGGGTTAAACAAAAGGTAATAACTCTCTTTCACTCTGTTCATAGTAATTATTTTGTAGCAATTAAGAAAAACCCATCACGAACCAGAAGTCCTTGTGATTTTGATGACTTAAGACTTACATCTTCCCTGTGCCTGTATGTCTTTTACCTCCACATCAAACAACAGCTTAAGAACTACTCAAGTCCAGGTCTGTATACGCTAATGCTCACCTCCAGTTTATCAAGAACTGTACACAACAGACGTCTTCAGACTCTGCTCATAGCTGTATAAATATTCTTTCACACAAAGAAATGGGGAGCCTAGTCTGAATATCACTCCTGCATTTGTTGCACAATTGGATGTAATAAAGCTTTTTCCCTGTTAGACAAAGGTAGGGTGACAGTGTACAACTTTCTTTGGTACCAAGGCATCCCTCAGGAGTTTGCCCTCAGGTGGTTTGGGTGTGGCCCACTCAGGCCCTGAGGCCCTGTTATTAGGCCCATAATAGACCTATGGTTGGAGGCTATTCATCACCTTGGATCCTTAGAAGGAATACACATACACACACACACACACACACACACACACACACACACACACACACACACACACCAGAGGAATATAAAGGTAGGCTCCCCAACTTCTTTGGCCCTGGCATGGTGAGCACTTCATACCAGTCACTGTGGCTTCCCACTTCTCGTGGGGTATCTGCTAGCACTGCAGGGCAAGCTTCACTTCTGGGAAAGAGTCACCCATGATGGTATTGGTAGGAAGTGAGATACCACAGATACTTAGGAGAACCAAGGCTGGACGAGGCCACAAAGCAAGCTAGAAGATCCTCACCCTGTGTTGAGGGATTGAGTGAGACCAGATGTTTTGTTCTCAGCAGCTTTTTACTGAAAGGCAGACTAGCAGACAGCTTCATGTTTCTAGACAACTCAGTCCTGTGTCAGAAGCAGCATCTGGTGTGGACTTCCTGGGGACAGCTGGATGGCTATTCTTGCATGGACTTGCAGCTGGGCTGGCTGAGCTGCCAGATATGATTCAAGAGCCCCATGGGCATGAGTTTGGTCAAGTTCTTCTACAAGGCACTATAGGCCTATGACTAGCCTTTTGGATGTCTAATCTAGCTGGGTGGGTCTGATCAACTAGGCAGCATTAAGTCCAGATATGAACTGATCCACAACTTGACTAGAGAAGACATATTTAACATCATTGCTCTTCTAATTACAAATGCAAGTAGTGTAAACCTGGGAAGCCTGGCTGGCAGTGGTTTTGCCAAGCAGAGCTCAAACATCTCTATTTAAACGATACCAGCTCTTTGTTGAGCAGGAGGAAAGGGTACCTGAAAGGAACTTGAACTCTGGACTTTTCTGCCTTTTTCAAAAATAGACCCATAAACAGTGGCTACATGTCAAATCACTCAGAAATGACTTACTGCAGAAGTAGTAACAATTGTTTATGGGCGTGGAGGTTGGATTCTGCTAAAAGGTCATATTATGATAGCACACATGCTCTGCAGACCAAGTATGACCAAAAGCTAAGAGCTACTAAAAAAAAAAATTCATTTTCTGAGTTTCCAACAATGGAGTGAGAATTCTCGACAGATGCTGCTAAGCAAATACCATTATGATAAACCCTGAGGGTATATTGTGGAGACAGAAGGCACAAGTCTGTGTAAACCACAGAGTACAAATTGGGAGAGTGATTGACTTGTACAACATATTCGTTGGAAAGGATTTTTTTTAAATTAAAATGAAGGATAAAAAAAGGGATTTCCACATTGCATAATGGCTTCAGCTATGATGCAGGCTGTTCAAATTACCTAGTCTTCATTTTCAAGATATACCAAATGTTAACTCAAGACATACATTTGAGACCCAGGAGGTGACACAATGCCTACTGTGTTGGACTTAAAAGCGTGAAGTCAGGGGCTGGGTGGTGGTGCACCAGTTGAGTACACATATTCTAGTGCACAAGGACACAGATTCAAGTCCCTGGTCCCCACCTGCAGCTTCACAGCAGGGCTGCAGATATTTCTCTGTCTCTCTCTCTCTTTCCCATCCCTCTCAGTTTCTCTGTCCTATCAAATAAAATAGAGGAAAATAAAACAAAACTGAAGTCTAGCATGCAATTGCCCTGGCAACACATGTGCCAGAATGATGCTCTGGTGTCTCTATCTCTGTCTCACTTTCTCTCATTAATAAATAAATATATCTTTTTGTAAAAAAAATAATGAAGTATCTTTAGAAGTTAGTTCACCTTAAAGAACAGGAAAGCTATCAGGGGAGGGGATGGGATACGGAGTTCTGGTAGTGGGAACTGTGTGGAGTTGTACCCCTCTTATCTTATGGTTTTTTTGTCAGTGTTTCCTTTTTATAAATAAAAATTATATTAAAAATACAGCCTTTGGACACATATATATATGCCCTATAGTGGAATTACTGAATAATATGGAAGCTCTATTTTTAATTTTTGAAGAACCTCCATACTATTTTCCATAGTAACTGTTTAAATTTAACTTTAACGTTTATGAACAGAAATGTAAAAGTTCCCTTTTTCTCTGTATCCTTTCTAAAGTCTATCTCTTATGTTTTTCATGATAACCATCTTCATTTGTAGGAGACTCACAGTCAATGATGATAAAACATTACTTTCTTTCTGCTATAGAGAAAAACCTCTTCCATATGGAATTTTTATAATCTGCCTTCAGACAATAAAGGAGAGGATCCTCTTGGGAAAAAAAAAATGGTAAAGAAAGGAGGATAATACCGAGTGTTGGTGAAGATTGGCTGGGGGTGAAGAAATGGGGATGGCCTTTCAGTAGTAACTGAGCAGTAGTGGATCAAGATGAACTCACAGGCTATGGCCCAGTCATCCTGCTTCTGGACTGTTTCCAGAGCTAAAGACAAAGATGGGCTGGAAGATGCCTGGAGGCAGAGTTGTGTCAGTGCAGCACCCAGTGTGGGGCCAGTGGGTGAGCATCCAGCCCAGGGGACAGAGGGAACATTCATCGCTAACTGAACTAGATCTGCTCACACCACCACCTATGGCCACAGCTCTAAAGGAACCATGCTCACTTGACACCATGAGACTGTCATACATTAAAAAGGACAGTAACAGCAAATGTTGGCAAGGTTCTGGAGGAGCAGTACTTCAACACTGCTGGTGGGAATATAAATTGTTTCAGCCCTGTGGAAAACAGTCTAGAAGTTTCTTAGAATGCTAGAAATGGATCAACTCTATGACCCAGAATTTCTCTCCTGGGATTTTCCCAGAGGAAACAAGCACAACTACCCAAAGAGATAGCGGTAAACTTATGTTCATAGCAGCACAATTTGCATTAACCCAAACGTGGGATCAACCCATCTGTCCAATGACAGATGAGTAACTAAGCAAGTTGGTATATAATAGCTGTCAAAATGATGGAATTTAAAATGATGAAATCATCATCTTTGCCTCATCTTGAATGGAACTTGAAGGCATTATAGCAAGTGAGGTGAGCTAAAAAGAGAAGGACAAATACCGAACGATCTCACTGATAGGTGAAACTCAAGAAATTAAGACAGGGGGGAAAAAAAAGCACAAAACTTGTACTGCGTGGGGTGTATTGCAAAGGATTCTGGTGGAGGAGGAAGAGGCAGGGTGAAGAGAACTTTGGGGATCCTGTTGCATGATGACTGTAGAGAATTTATGTAAGCTGGGAGTGAGATTGTTCTGCAGAGAGCTCTTACAGAGAGATGAGAAGTTGTATGTATGTGTCAACAACTGTACTGTAAACCATCAACCCTCCAATAAAAATGATTAGAAAAAGAAAATTAAGGGGCCAGGTGGTGGTGCACCTGGTTAAGTGCACACATTGCAGTGCACAAGGACCCAGGTTCAAGCCCCTGGTCCCCACCTGAAGAGGGGAAGCTTCACAAGTGGTGAAACAGGACTGCAGGGGTCTTTTTGCTTCTTTCCCTCCCTACCTCCCCCTCCTCTCTCAATTTCTGTTTCTATCCAAAAATAAATAAGTAAATAGAAAATTAAGCATAAAAAAGCACCATGCTTAATGGAAAAATCTGAGACTTTCAGCTGCCAATACTTTTGTAAAGTTAAAAACCAGGCACACAAAACAATGTACGTTCTACTAAGACACACGTTGTATGTCAAAACACTCTCATGGTTGCAAAGAGTGGGTGGACAAAGGGGAAAGAAGTTAGAAAGAAATAGGAACATTTATGTCGTTAAGAGTTCGGGGCTCTAGTAGGCTGGGCTAGCTTCTCGGAGGTAGACAGAGACTCGAGGACATACGGCTGGGCAGAGAAGCTGTATTTCTTTATTCAGGAGCAACAATTCAAAAACTAACCTAAACTAATCACCACACAGATCTGTCCTGCATCCTTCTCCTCTGGTGGCAGCGGCAGGAACTCAGGAATTATATAGGATAGGGGACGAGGAGAAGGGAGAAGCGCCAAAAGGCAGACTAAACCACAATCTCCTGGAGGCGGGGGGGTGGGGGTGGGAGGTGAGACCAAACCAATATGAAGCATACCAACACATTTAAAAAAGCAAAAAAGTTCCTCACTGGAAAATGCCCTAAACCAAGGAGGTGTCTGAGTAATCCATCCTCTGCACCTGGGGCCAAACTTCAGCAACCAAACTATTAAGAACGAAAAACTCCTTGAGGACTGGAGAGAGCTTCCCTGGTCTGGCACAGGTTGTGCCGCCAGCCTTGCCATGCTGCTGGCCCTGGGTTCAAGCCCTGCACACCACATCCTGGGGCCAGAAGAAAGGTATCTGAAAAATCAGTCCCTGGGCAGCATGGGTTCGCACATGTGCAAGATTCTGCTGCCACCAAAAATTTAAAAAACCTCAAGAGCAGAAGCTGGCAAAGCTGTTTCCAAACTGCAGGCAAGTTGTGTTCCAGTGGTCAGTATGATGGGATGAGAGGGTGTTCCTCCGAGGAAAACTGCGTCAACTCAGGAAATTTGAGTCTCTAAGGCAGGCAGTCTCAAGGGCGGGAGAACATTTGCATTTGAGGATCTTTCCAGTCTTATAGCCGGTGGGGAGTTGGGTCTGTGTGGGGAACTGAAGGCCCCAGAAGGGCAGAACTGTCTGATAGGGGCCTGGGGTCAGGGGTAGGGATGGCCAGAGAATGACAAGTCACTTCAGAAGTCTGCCAGCCTTTAGCACCCTAAAACTGAATTTGGAAAATGAAGGCTTCAGGGACTCATAGTCCCACCCAGCTCTTGCTAGTTTTGCCCTTTTGAAGTGATAAACTGGGAAAAACTGATGCTAGACTTCCTTCAAGGAGGAAGTCCTCTGAGGCCAGAATACAAGAGGAAGGAACACCTGCAGCCCCCCCACCAACCCTTTCCTGTTGTCCCCAGGTCCAGTGCCTGCTTTGCCAGTCCACCCCCACTTCCACAGGTACAAATGCTCACTCACTGGCTTTCGAGAACCTGGCAGTTTGGTCTGAATAATTACTCAACGTGGGCTCTCTGCTCCGGGACGCCAGACATTTAGACAGCAGCTTCTTCCTCTCTGTTGCCAGCACCCTAATGTTTACAGCTGCATTCTTCACAATAGCCAAAGGGTGGAGGCAGCCTAAATGCCCATCCACAGATGACTGGATAAAGAAGTTATGGGATATATACTCCATGAAATACTACTCTGCAATAATAATAATAATAATAATAATGTTATTATGTCCTTTGAAACAAAATGGATGAAACTGGCAGTGATTATGTTTTGTGAAATAGAAAGATTAAAGACAACTAACTACCAGACACACATGAAATTTCAAAAAGGAAGGGTGGGTGGCAAGAAACAAACTCTAAGACTTAGTGAGAACTATTATGATGGTGGATGGGATGTAAAACTATACTCTGTAAGCTTATGGTCTTGTTTTCTGGGGTTTTTTTTTAAAGATTTTATTTATTTGTTTGTTGTTATTTTTTCATTTTTTTATTATCTTTATTTATTTATTGGATAGAAACAGCCAGAAACTGAGGGAAAGGGGGAAGTAGAGAGAGAGAGGGACAGAGACACCTGCAGTACTATTTCACCACTTACAAAGCTTTCCCCCTGCAGGTGGGGACTGGGGGGGGTTGAACCTGGGTCCTTGGGCATCGTAACACATGCGCTCAACCAGTTGTGCCACCACCCAACCCCTTATTTATTTATTAATGAGAAATATAGGAGATAGAGAAAAAGAACCAGACACCATTCTGGTACATGTGCTGTCGGGGATTGGACTCAGGACATCATGTTTGAGAGTCTAGTGCCTTAGCCACTACACCACCTCCCAGACCACATAACCTTACAATCTTGTAAACAACTATTAATCTAAATAGAAAATCCACACCCCACAATGATCCTGGGCCCATATTCCCAGAGGGATAAAGAATAGGGACACTATCAAGGAAGGGTATTGGATACAGAGCTCTGGGGGTGGGCAAGACCTCTTATCCTATGGTCTTGTCAATGTTTCATTTGATAAATAAAAAAACAATAAAAAGTAGCTTTTAGAAAAGTGAATAGGGGCTGGGTGGTGGTGCACCTGGTTAAGTGCATGTACTACCATGTATAAGGACCCAGGTTCAAGCCCCTGTTCCCCACCTGCAGGGGGAGAAGCTACAGAAGTGGTGAAGTAGGGCTGCAAGTGTCTGTCTGTATCTATCTATCTATCTCCCCCCTTTCAGTTTCTTTTAAATGAAATTTAAAAAAAAAATGAACATGGAGGTGCTGCAGGTTCAAGACTCAGCCAGCTGATGGAGTTAACAAGGAGGAACTTTATTAGTGTTAACGGGCCGCAGAAAAGAGCTCGTGCTCTTAAAGAATTATGTGTCTTGAACAAAGGGAGGGTAAAACCATATAGATAGGCTGCAAGCTGAGAGCAGAAAGCATCCTCACAGAAGCAGAGGCTGCAACGTTAAGGGGGTGGGACTTGGACTCACTGCCCAGACGCTGGTTGCCTTCATTACTCTTATGGTTACTGTTATCTTTCCCTGCCTAGCTTGTCCAAGAAAGTTTAGTCTCAGGACTTCGAAGCTTCATAACCTGTGAGGACGAGATACAACACTGGAGGTGACGGTGGGAGGGAGGGGGAATACCTTTCTCAAGGTCTCCTCTTACTGGGGCTTCTCTTCTTGCTACAGTTTGGTTAGTTAACTCTTTGTCTTGACATTCTTTCTCTTTTTTCCCCTTCAGAGGCAGGAGAAATGCTCAAATCAACCTCCCTTCTCCCTTGCTCCCTGAAGGGAGCATTTGCACAGGTATGTGCACATAGGGAATATTTTGGGGGCAAATAGATTGGGGACCTGAGGCCATTAGGTCTTTTTACATCCAGGTTGGACTTTTCAGTGAATTTCACCCTGGAGCCAAGCCTGCAATAGGTCTCAGCTCCTCATATTGTTCTAAAGGACCAAGACAGGGAGGCAGGCGGTGGCGCACCTAGTTAAGCACATTACAGTACACATTATAGTGCACAAGGACCTAAGTTCAAGCCTCTGGTCCCCACCTGCAGGGGGGGGAAGCTTCATGAGTGGTGATGCAGAGCTGCAGGTGTCCATCTTTCCCTCTCTATCTTCCCCTACCCTCTCAATTTTTCTGTCTCTAATAAATAAATCATTATATATATATATATAAAACGATATATATATATAATGATATATATATATATATATCACAGCAGGAAAGGAAGTGATTGGGCAAGTGCTGGTGCTGGGTGGTGGCACACCTGGTTAAGTGTACTTAGTACTATGCTCCAGGACCCAGGTTCAAGCCCCAGCTCCCCACCTCAGTGGGACACTTCATAAGTGGTGAAGCAGGTCTGCATGTGTCTCTCTTTCTCTATCCCTCTCTATCTCTTCCTCCTCTCTCAATTTCTCTGTTCTACAGAATAAAAGTACAAAAGGAAAAGAAATGGCCACTGGGAACAGTGGATTCATAGTGCTGGCAGAGAGCCCTGGAGGCAAAAATTTAAATTAAATTAAAATTAAAGAAGAAAAAGGGTGTGAGTCTGATCATTGTCCTGTTTTCCAGGTTCAATTTTAGTATATCAACTGTTCCTTGCATAATAGTGCCCAATAGTCATTATCTCTGCCTCAACAATCTGTCATTTTCAGGTCACCTTTCCCCTCTGGTGTCATATCAGGCAGCCCTGTCTCTTTGGGACCATGATTTTGAGCTCTCGATGCAGTGGAGTAGAAGGCATATTCAGGGAAACACATTAACCTTCATCATGTAATTTAACAAACCCAGAATCATAATACACCATCCTGCAACAAACATTCAACATGAGGCAGCCAACTGGACACATTTTCTGGAATATTAAAATGTTCTTCTGTCATGCTGGCACTCCCACCAACAGCATATGAGATGCTCCTGTCATTTTACCATTTGGAAGCTGGCAAATGAGTCTAACTCTAATATTCTTTCCCTCACCACTAATAAGGCTGAAGTTTGTGCTGGGGCCCTCTCTAACATCCTTTTTAGCATTAGTCTGCTTCCTCTCCATTACTGTCAAGCAGGGCTATGTTTAGGTGCCACTCGGGAGTTGGGAGGAATTAATTTCCTTGGCCTGTTTTTATTTAAGAAGACAAGGGAGGCTGGGGAAGGCAGCATAATGGTTGTGCAAAAGACTTTCAAGCCTGAGGCTCCAAGGTATCAGATTCAATCCCCAACACATGCATAAGCCAGAGCCAACCAGTGTTCTTATCTCTCTGTATCATTCTTATTAATATATTATAAATATAACACACACACACACACACACACACACACATATATATATATACAAACAAAAAAAGCTAGGAAATGTTGGTAGGGAAAGAATTAATGCTTTCTAGAAGTTCTTAGCAGTCTATATATCCTGGCTATGAATCACATATGCTCACAAACATCAGCCAGTCCCTAAGGGTTGTGCCACCTCTCATCCAAAAGGTTTGAACAACAGACCACTGGACCAGCTTTGTTTCTGCAATGGTGTTTAAAATCTAGGGATTTCAAAAAGGTCATCTCCTAATTCCATGCAGTTTCTGGGAAAGGAAACCGCTGGGATCAAAGTTAAGTTCGAGATGCATGTCTACACAGTCAAAACCAAGACACTTACTAATTATTCAGACTGAACAGAAGCACTAATTTGTACACACACACCCCAAAAGATGACTGCATGGAAAGTCAGACACAATCAGCCTTTGTCCTGCCCCCTTGATGTTGTCGAGAAGTCAAACTCTACCACACCAAAGTCTTCATAGGTTTTGTTTGCTCAAGAAAACTGAAGCTGAAGCATTTCTTCAAATGAGGATCCTCCCTCTGCTTGCCTGGTTTATCTCCCTGGAGGTGGTGTTGTGGCTGAAAAGTTCAGACCCATATTATGTGCCTCTCCTTTCCCACCCCTCTTCCCACTAGGGAGGACCAGGTGCCCCAGATGCCATTGTGGCCACTGCCAAGAGATCCCAGCTCCTCCCCGAGCAATTTAACCCTTTGTTGCTCCCCCTCACATTCTTGAAAATGCTCACAAATCACACACTGAATATTTTGAAAAATGTTAAGATTTATTAATGATAGTTAACATCCCATGGTTAATTCCACTAGTTTCTTTTTTAATTATTACTTATTTACACACATCTTCACTAGACTGGGTGCTCAAGGGTTTGAGATGATCTGCTATCCAGCACATCCTAGTCCAAATATGGAAACCCACTGTATTTACATCAGGTAAAAAGCAGCGTCAACAAGGGACTGTCATCTACATGTGGGGACACATTCAAAATATACTTTCCAGCATTCCTTCTGAAACCAACAACAACATTTCTAATAGCCACACATAGAGTTCAATTTTTTCCAGAAAGCGTGCAATTTCACAGACAGTACTTCATTTTCAAGTCACACTGTTCTCAGTACAACTTTGCTAAGTGTGCAAAAATTGGGTGCAACTGAGACTTGTCTTTGCACCTTTCTGTTTTGATCCTTGTAGCCTACTCAGTGATGTTACAAGGCTATTCCTGTGCACGCATGCGTGTGTGTGCGTGTGTGTGGTTTACAGGATTAAAATGTGTAGGTGTTCAGATTTTAGGGCAGAAATATGTTTTCCAATTCAGAATTAACGTCGCTTTTGAAAAGTAGGATATGGAAGGTTTTATGCCATTCCCACCCACCCTGCTGCCCCTGGAAGTTTGAAATAAATATTGTATATAAAAACTGATGATCAGCCTAGGGAAGCCCTTAGACAACTCTTTTCACAAAACATTTACAGACAAACTCAAGGTAGAATTTGCTTGGAGGGCAGCGCCAATCTGCCAGAAGTGTTGTCCCTGAGGTTTAATTTGTCTGACTGTTTAGTCTTGGTTTACTTTGAGAGACATGATATTTAAAAGCGGTTCCGATGGCTTCCTTTACCTTGTCCCAACTGCCTTAGGAAGGAAACTTTCTAAGCAATAAGTCTGTTTGAAATTTCCTTTGGTTAACGCCCCATGGAGTTGGGCCCCAGGAGAGTCTTTGGCCAGAGTAGCCAGTAGCTGAGACCCAGCGTCTTCCACTCCATCCCGGCCTCCAAGTGCCAGCAGTCTGATTCTAGGCCAATCCAACAGGAGGAGCCAGGAAGGTGCTGCTTCCCCATTCACTCACCCTGAAGAGGCTTCCCTTCTCTTCCCAAAGGCGAATGAGGTATTTCTAGTAACCAGTCAGTGTCTCCACCTTCTGTCCGTTAACTAACCTGATCTACTAGTGAGGCTGGGCCTGTGGAGACTGTGTATCTCTAGATAGAACAAGCAGACATATAAATACATTACAAACAACCATTCCTTACATACAGTATTAAGATGAAAGCAGGAGATGTACTCCATAAACTAAATACACTTCAAACATAAATTAAAGTGAAAATACAGTGTTTCTACTTCTGCGGGGGGTAGGGTTGGGGGGTATTAAAAACAGACCCCAAAACTCCTCCTCCCCCACAAAGGGCAATTGCTCAAGGCTGAACCCCAAAAGGAAACGCACTTGAAGGAAGCTTCAGCTTTTGGCTTTGGTTTTTTGTTTGTTTGGTTTTTTTTTGCTCAGACTCAGGATCCTTTGATTTCAGGAACAGTGGAATCTGCTGGAACCCGCTGGGCAAATTCTTATCGATGAGACTGAAGAGCAGCTGCCACCCCTCACCCCTACCACCAAGTTCAGGCTCAACTATTAGAGATCTTCCCAGATCTCTGACAGGAGAAACAGCAGCAAGCTCTGGCTTGGGGGTTGTTCCCCACTGAAAAATGTTATGTTCCGCTTCAGAGGCATCTTTTCATTGTTGTCCCTCTCCTGTAAGAATGCATGGGAGTTTTGCCAGGGCGATTCCTAAGAGCTACAGTTCCTTTTACATTTCATGTAAGTACCATGCGCTAACCACTTGCGCAACTGGAGCTCCTCTTTTACATTTCAGGGGAACTAATAGGAATGGTCCAGGTGTGCATGAACAAATGCTTACTTCAAATTGCTTTACCTCAGGAGAGCCAAGGCTTGGTACCAAGCTCTACAAAGTGTAGTGAGCAGAGACTAAACACAGTCCCCCTGGGTCTTCTCTGTCAAGAAAAAGCCAAGAGGTCTGTCTCTGTCACCAGGGGTGGGGGGTGGGGAGTGGGGCTCTTATAATTCAAGCAGAAAGAGTGGATGCCAGTGCAAGGCCTGTCTGGCCACTGGGCCCCTATCGCTGCCCTGCCTCACGGATGCGGCAGGCCACGGCGGTGATGAGCGCAGCTCCCTTTCCGCTGCCGTCCTCAGACTCCAGGAAGGACACCTCACACTTGGGAGCCAGGTCCTTTACGGTCTCACATAGGATGTTCGAAAAGCTGGAGAAATAGGGAGACAGACACAGGAGAAAATACCTTAGTCATGAAAGGTGTCAAGGAAGTGATGCTGTTGAACTGAGGTGACAGAGGTGGAGGGGAAGGGTGGGGGAAGGGGTAGATGCAAGGAGGGGGTCAGGGGTGTGTTCTGCACACCAGAACACTGGCACTTGAAGAGGCCAGTGGCATGCCCCAATTCTACATCACAGCAGGTGAGTGGGGAGCCAAGATTCAAGACTGGACAAATATCCT
Source organism: Erinaceus europaeus (assembly GCF_950295315.1). Classification (NCBI taxonomy): domain Eukaryota; kingdom Metazoa; phylum Chordata; class Mammalia; order Eulipotyphla; family Erinaceidae; genus Erinaceus; species Erinaceus europaeus. Next base: position 75,946,916 of record NC_080164.1, on the reverse strand, counting down.
AGATTTGAGAAAGTTGTATTCTTAAAACTCATCAGAATCTAGACAATGGCAGCATGTGAACTTTTAAATGAAACCAACCCAGAAATAAGCAAACTGTCTCTAAGGTTTTGTGAGAATTATGGTGGTTATCATTGGCAGGGTAAGGGCACAGAACTTTGGTGGTAAGTGTGGTGTGGAACTGTGCCATACAGTCTTATAATCATACATTTTAAAAAATGGCAAAACAAAACCAAAAAAAGTCAGTGATGCACTCAGTAGAGTATACACATTACTTGCACAAGGACCCGGGTTCAAGCCCCTGGTCTTCATCTGCAGAGAGTAAGCTTCACCAATGGTGAAGCAGTACTGCAGGTGTCTCTCTTTGTCTCTTTCCCTATTTCCCTCTTCCCTCTCAATTTCTCTGTCTCTATCAAAACAAAACACCTTCAGGACATTAGTTGTGCAAGCACCAAGCCCCATTGACAACTGTGGTGGCAATAAAACAAAACTAGTCACTGAAAAGTGAAGTTCAAGCATTCCTTGCACAAGTGCATACACTGTTTGTAAACCGGGGTGGGGGGGGGGTGGGGGGGGTGTTGAACCAAGTTTCTCACGTAGAATATTTTGTTTTCTAGGAATAGTGACCCAAATCAGACCCTTATCTAATCCAAAAATGCCACATAAAGGCAAAAGGAAGAGATTTAGAGGATTGGCTTTCGGACACTATTGGTCCTTTCAACACACAGAGATTTAGAGAAAGAAATCATCACTAATAAGCTCAATACAGCTGGCTCAGGTCATCCTCCTCTGTGCTGGTGATGGGACTTCTGTCCCCCTCTTTATCCATCCTCATCTTAGACTGAAGCTCATTTCTCTCCCCCCTACACGGTTATCACTGGGGCTGGGTGCTTGCACTACGAATCCGCTGCTCCTGCGGCCATCTTTTTTTTTTTTTAACATTTTTTCTATTATATTTTATTTATTTATTCCCTTTTGTTGCCCTTGTTGTTTTATTGTTGTAGTTATTATTATTGTTGTTGTCATTGTTGGATAGGACAGAGAGAAATGGAGAGAGGGAGGGGAAGACAGAGAGGAGGAGAGAAAGATAGACACCTGCAGACCTGCTTCACCGCCTGTGAAGCGACTCCCCTGCAGGTGGGGAGCCGGGGTTGGAACCGGGATCCTTATGCCTTGTGCTTTGCGCCACCTGCGCTTAGCCCGCTGCACTACAACCCGACTCCCTTTTTTTTTTTTTTTTCATTGTTGTTGCTGGACAGGACAGAAAGAACTTGAAGAAGAGGGGAAGAATGAGAGGGAGAGAGAAAGATAGACACCTACTGACCTGCTTCACCAATTGTGAAGCGACCCCCCTGCAGGTGGGGGTCTGGGGGCTCAAAACAGGATCCTTGAGCTTTGAACTGTGTGCACTTAACCTGATGTACTACTGTCCGGCCCCCAAAGCTCATGTTTTCACAATGACCATCAAGAAAAGGGAACCTGCCTCAATTTTCACTTTTTTCAGTGACTGCACAGGCTCTAAGCAAGTTTCTCAACCGCTTGAAACAGTAGTGATGAGAGCAGGTAATAATGCCTCCCTCCACCCCATCTGCTGCCCAGATCAGAGGTACAGCTCTATTATCTATAGCTGCAAAGCTTCCCCGAGAAAGGCATAGGGGCCTCTTCTGACTTTGAGATAATTTATTTAAAACACATGGAAATAAGGGAAGAGAGGAGAAAGAAATGGCAATGAGAGAAAGAAGGAAAGACAGAGTGGCTGGAAAGGTGGTTCAATGAGTAGAGTGCAGACTTGCATGCACGAGGCCCTGGGTTTGATCCCTAGCACCACATACACCAGATCAGTACTCTGAGATCTCTCTCTCTCTCTCTCTCTTTTAGTCTACCTGTCATGAAAGGTAATAAATAGCAGCGGGGAAGAATCCCAACTAGTATAGTACAGGACTTGCAAGCAGACGGCTCTTGAGTTGATCACTGGTGCCATATAGACTAGAATGGTGTTCTTTTCTCTTGCTTATGTGAAATTTTATCCCCTATGTAGTAAATAAAGCAATTTTTTAAAAGTAGAATAAAATCAATACATTTCAATCATAATCTATACACCCTTGGAATGCCTGATAATTTACTATATAGTTTAAAAAGACAAAGGAAAGAACAGAGAAGGGTGAGTGGGGAACTAAGAGAAAGGGGGGAAAGATGGATAGAGAGGGTGAAATGCAGGGACTCACTGAGGATGCAGCTTGTAGAGGGTCCCATCCACACCCACTGTCACTTTAAGAGTTTCCAGTCCGCGGTTTTCTCGTATTTTGTCCACTACGGCAGCCATGCCTGCGCCACAGAGCTGGGCTGCCCGCCGGGCCACCACCGTGCACACCTCCTTGACGATGATGCTGTCGTCACAGGTGCTCTCAAGTCCCAAGTGGTGCAGGATGGCACGGACCTGCAGCAGGGCCAAGCGGTCGCTGTGCGGGAGGGAGACAATGAGATAGATGTCAGTCACCTTCAGAAAGCGGAGGGCTATTTGCCACTTCAGGGGGCTGGTTCTTTTCTCAGGAAAGGTTCCCAGGAGACTGGACATAAGGTCACTGTCCCTGAAAGGTGGCCCCTATTCTTGAAATCAGATCAGAACCAGAGCTCAGCCCACTGTATTACACTGACTCTTTCAGAGTGTGGCAAGAATAGTAATTCCACTTTGCTCAGGCTACTACAAAAAGTAAAACAAAACAAAAGGAAAGTCACTGTCTATGTGTCCCCAGTCACGTGGGAGTCACAGCATAAGTAATGGTGAGGCCAGCAGGGAGTAGTTTCCAGCTTCAAAGTCCTTTCATGCCCGTTCTCTCTAATTGCTGTTCAGTCAGCAGAACAAGCATCACCAACCAACATTAAGAGCCCTGTTCTGTTTCTACTTCCCCACCGCTGGGGGTCTGAAGTCTCTGTGTGCACTATTTTTGAAACAAGATTAAAGGGCTGGGGAGATAACTCCTTGGATAACCACACTCACATGCCTGAGGCCCCAGAGGTCCCAGGTTCACTCCATGGCACTGATACATGCCAGAGCTGATCAGGGCTCTGGTTTATGTCTCTTTCTCACATTAAAATAAAGTTCTAATCTTTTTTTTTTAAAAAAAATTCCAAACCAAAACAAACAAAAAAATATATAAAGGGGGCCAGGTGGTGGTACATTTAATGCAGTACACATGTAATTATGCACAAAGACCCAAATTCAAGCCCCCCAGCCCCCACCTGCAGGGGAGAGGAAGCTTTGCAAGCAGTGAAGCAATGCAGCCAGTGTCATTCTCTCCCTATTCTCTCGACTTCTTTCTATATAGCCAATAAATAAAATATTTTAAAACATAATAAAAAAGAAAAAGCTGGCAAAATAGTTCACCCGGATAATACATTTTATTTCTTTTTCTTCCTTTTTTTTTTTTTTTTTTTTGCCAACAGAGTTATTGCTGGGGCTCGGTGCCTGCACTATGAATCCACTGCTCCTGGAGGCTATTTTTTTCCCTTTTGTTGCCCTTGTTGTTTATTACTGTTGTTGTTGTTATTCTTGTTATTTCTGTCATCGTGTTGGATAGGACAGAGAGAAATCGAGAGAGGAGGGGAAGACAGAGGGGTAGAGAAAGACAGGCACCTGCAGATCTGCTTCACCGCCTGTGAAGCAACCCTCCTGCAGGTGGGGAGCTGGAGATCGAATCAGGATCCTTATGTCAGTCCTTGTGCTTTGAGCCATGTGCACTTAACCACTGTGCTACCACCAGCACCTGATTATGCATTTTCTTTGTCATGCACACAACGCAAGTTCAAGCCCAGTCCTCACTGCATTGCAGGAAGCTTCAGTGCTATGATCCCTCTCTCCTTCTCTCAAAAGTCAGCCTAGAGCAGAGATGGCCCAGCAATGACAAATAATAATAGGACCAAAAATCCCCATCAATTCTATTACATAAAGAGAACTTGAGAGTCCTGGAATCTTCTCGCACATCAGTGGGCATATTAGGACCTGGTCTTTCTAGTCTCTGCTGTGGACAACCTAGGAACCCACTCATGCCAGTCTTCCTGTTCCTGTTTTTCTATGCAGCTGACAGTAATGACACAGCATTAATTTTTAAAGAGTTTTGAAATTCACTGCTCTAATTTGGAGCAGATTTTTCCACCGTGAGATGAGATCAAAGCTTTGCTTTAGGGAGCCGCTGCATGCGTATTTCTGCATCGTCTCACACGCCAAGTTCCACTTGATCCTAGCTGCTTCATTACTGCAGTCATTAGGCAAGAAACCTCCAGCTGAGCAAAGGTGCTTAAATAGCTTACTTTCCTCTGTGCATTTCAACTTGTATCCTATGCACAGCTATTTCTCCACCTTTGACATTTGGCTGAAAACCCAGCATGAGGGGTTGGGTTGGAGGCTCATTTGATAGAGCACCCATATTACCATGTGCAAGGAACCTGGGCCACAGCCGCCTGCCCTCACCTACAGGAGGGAAGCTTCATGAGTGCTGAAGCAGTGATGTAGGTGTCTCTCCTCTCTCCCTCTCTTATCTCCACCCTCTATTTAAAAAAGGAAATAGCTCCCCACCTGCAGGGGAGTTGCTTCACAGGCAGTGAAGCAGGTCTGCAGGTGTCTGTCTTTCTCTCCCCCTCTCTGTCTTCCCCTCCTCTCTCCATTTCTCTCTGTCCTATCCAACAATAATGACATCAATAACCACAACAGTGTTAAACAATAAGGGCAACAAAAGGGAATATATATATATATATATATATACACATATATATATATATGTATGTGTGTGTGTGTGTGTACATACATATATATGGAAATAAAATAACTGCTGGAAATGATGAAGCCACGCAGGCACCATGCCTCAGCAAATACCCTGGTGGCAAAGAAAAAAAAAAAGTCAATATGAGCTCATGCCACTGTAACATGAATTTTCATGAGAATGTCAAGTATTTTTCCTTAAAACATCAACTGTTCAGAATGTACTATAAGAAAATACTCTGCGGGGACTGGGTGGTAGCACAGTGGGTTAAGCACAGGTGGCACAAAGCACAAGAACCGGCATAAGGATCCAGTTCAAGCCCCCGGCTCCCCACCTGCAGGGGAGTCACTTCACAGATGATGTAGCATGTCTGCAGGTGTCTGTCTTTCTCTTCCCCTCTGTCTTCCCCTCCTCTCTCCATTTCTTTTTGTCTATCCAACAACAACATCAATAACTACAACAATAAAACAACAAGGACAAGAAAAGGGAAAATAAATAAATAAATAAATATAAAAAATTTAAAAACAAAGAAAGAAATAAAACACTCTGCATAGCTAATACTGGCTACTAAACTAACCTTTACATAATCCATGCCCTCCCCTTACTCATGCCATGGAGATCCACCCGCTTGTCTGTTCCTAAGAAGAAAGGAAAGACACCATACCCTGGGTCCCCAAAGTCTCACCTCTCAATCTGAGACAGGAACTTGGTCTCAAAGATGCCCCTTGTCTTGAGCCTTTCTGAGATGCGGCCACGGAAAAGTAGTCCACGCTTTGTGAAATCAATGAGTATGTTACGGACAATCTCGCCCAAGTACATGCCACTAATCATTTTCTCGAACCTACAAAGCAGGTAGCATTTGTGCAGGTTAAATAGGGTGGTGATAAAATGTGTTAAGACACAGCAGATCAATCCAGTCACCTACCATGTGAGATAGTAGAAGGCACTAAGATTCCCAATGTGTCCCAGAGTCTCTCCTCTCTAGTGCCATACTCCACTAGCGAAAGATAGGAACAGGCTGGAAGTATGGATTGATCTGCTACCATCCAGGTCCAGTGGAGAAACAATTACAAAAGCCAGAACTCCCACTTTCTGTACCCCATAATTTTCATCCATTCTCACAGAGGGGGAAAAATGTTAGGGGAAGATGACCAGAGGGCTCTGAACTTCTGAACTCCAATTACATCAGGGCCCAGGGACAGAAAAGGGAAAAAGGAAGGACACTCGGAAATAGGAATAGATGTAGGTATGACATAGAAAGAAAGAGAGGGCTGGGGAGACAGCATAATAGTTATGCAAAAGACTTTCATTCCTGAGACTCTGAGGTCCCAGGTTCAATCCCCAGTCCCACCATAAACCAGAGCTGAGTAGTGCTCTGGTCCTTCTCTGTGTGTCTTTCTCTCTGTATTTCTCACTCATTAAGATAAAGTAATAATCTGGGGAGTCGGGCGGTGGTGCAGCGGGTTAAGCGCACGTGGCACAAAGCGCAAGGACCGGCATAAGGATCCCAGTTAAAGCCCCCGGCTCCCCACCTGCAGGGGAGTCGCTTCACAGGCGGTGAAGCAGGTCTGCAGGTGTCTATCTTTCTCTCCCCCTGTCTTCCCCTCCTCTCTATTTCTCTCTGGCCTATCCAACAACGACAACATTAATAACTACAACAATAAAACAACAAGGGCAACAAAAAGGGAATAAATAAATAAATAAATATTTTTAAAAAGATAAAGTAATAATCTGAAAAAAAAATCTTACCCATGTGGAAGACTGAACCTGGGACTTCATAGTCTCTGGCATGAAAGTCTTTTGTACAATCATCATGCTATCTCCCTTGCCCTTAGGTGAATGTTTTGCAAAGTAAATCCTTGCAGAACTATGGTCCCTGAGAAGGAAATACCACAAACTATATCTTCCTGATGGGAGATGCCTTGGACTTTTGCACTATGTTTTCGTAGCACCATATCTACACCACCACATTTGGGATTTTGTGATCCTGGGCTTGTCCCTTACCTGGTCCATACTACACAGGGAAGAAAGGGAGAGATTTACTCCTGTTTATTCCATGCACTTATTTGTCATCCCAGAAACACCTTTTCCCTGAGAGCTGTAGGTGATCCAACCAACTACATTCCTCCTTACAGCCCCAGCCCAAGGTTTCCCACTCTCCTGGCCCTTCTCAGTGCCCTCAGGAGAAGCCACCTTTTATATTTACTGACTATATATTCCTTTGTGTCCCGCTTTTATATTTCTTTTTTTTTTTTAATTTTTTGTCTTTTTTTATTTATACCCTTTTGTTGCCATTGTTTTATTGTTGGAAATTATTGTTGTTGTTGTTATTGATGTCATCATTGTTGGATAGGTAAGAGAGAAATGGAGAGAGATGGGGGAAGACAAAGAGGGGGAGAGAAAGATAGACACCTGCAGACCTGCTTCACTGCTTGTAAAGTGACTCCCCTGCAGGTGGGGAGCCGGGGGCTCGAACCGGGATCCTTATGGCTGTCCTTGTGCTTTGTGCCACATGTGCTTAACCTGCTGCACTACCACCCAACTCCCCACTTTTATATTTCTACCCCTCTGAATCCTGTGGAACTAGATACTTATATGAGATTCTCCTTGGAACTCAACTGTTATGGCTCATTTTCCCATTTGGAAATGTAAGTGTCACCATCCAGGAGAGGGAAATAAGATGTAACCCAAACATTTCCAGAACTATCTGCCAAGAAGCCCGTTCCATGAAACCTTCTCTATTCAATGGTCTAGAGACCGAGTGACCTCAGATCACTGCTGCCAAGGCTCTGATCACTCACTACCCAGTCCTAGCACACACATGAAAGAGACCACACATACCTAGGTGCCTACCTCTGTTTGCCGGGGTTAAGGGAAAGCTTGTCCACAGCCACGTCAAATTCTGTGCGAAAGTCATCGAGGCAGCCATTGTCCCCGAAGGCCCCCCACTCCATGTTGATGCACATGCGCCCCTCTTCCCCTTCCACCAGCTCCACATTGTGCATCTCCTCCATGTAGCAGGCATTGCTGCCCGTGCCTGCCAATCAAAGATGTCAGGGTCCAGCTCTGCACCATGCAACCACCCACCCAAAGCCAGAGGATCTTTACCAACGATGAGGCCAACTTCACAGTGAGGATCTTCATAGCCACAAGTCATCATGGTCCCGACTGTGTCATTCACCACGGCAACCACGTCCAGGTCAAACTCCTGCCAGGGCAACAGAAGATCGCCAGTCCACAAATGAACTTTAATGCTCTTCCTCCAGATATTTGCAAGGGAATTTTGTTTATACGAAATGTTTCTAGAAGGTAGGCTCCGTTTTCTCTTTCCACTTAAGACTGCTCAAATACTTCCTCTGGTTATGCTGACTAAAAGACTGTCCTGTAGAGGTGAGTGAAGCTCCTGTTGCTGAACTTTGAATTTTTCTAAAATATGCAAGTATGGTGAGAGGGCTGAGGAAAGCCTTTTTTTTTTTTTTTCTCATTGTAAGGCGGGGGAGGGAAGCCACCTAAACCAGAAGGAGCATATAGCTCTTCTTAGAACTGAAGGTGTTGTGCCTGAGATGAAACTGAATTCCACCTAGGAGTGCAAAGCAAAGAACAGTACAGTGACTCCTAGTGGCAAACCTCATGCCCAGGTGGCATCATTGGACTCAAATTCCAAAGCAACATTCCTGCTAAGGTCACATTAGACATAAGATTCATGTGATGCTAGAACTCTCAAGAATTTAAACTTATCAAATCTTAAATAAGAGTGAGGTGTATATGTGTGTGTGTGTGTCTGTGTGTGTGTGTGTGTGTGTGTGTGTGTGTGTGTATGTGTGTGTGGAAAGAGAGAGAGAGAGAGAGAGAGAGTTTGCTTCCTTTCCCCAGACTACTACCATATCCTTACCAACTTCCTTCTTTACTTTGGTTGGTGGGTTTGTTTACAGATCAAGGACTTGTTGTAGTCATTCCTGAGCTCCCAATACCAAGAGCACACCTTGACATACAATGAACATTGCTGGAGGGCTCAGTAGATTCTCCCCCTCACCAACGCAAGTGCACTTAACCTTTTCCCGTGTTATGAACACCTCACTCCAGGCTTCAGGCCAGGTCTCTCTCACCTCTCGCCTGTGGATGGCTTCCTTCAGCAGGGTGACTACATCCTCGCCCTCACAGCCAGATGCCTTGAAACCTTTTGTCCATTTGAGGAGGATACTCTAAAAACAAACCAGAGTGTGAGCAGAAGTGGACATATCAGAAGAGGCTCCTGGGGCTTTAGCTGTGCTTCTTAGAAAGCTTCAACCTCACGGTCATACAGGTTCCCTTTGGTGGCCAACTCTCTCATGCACAGATGATGCTGAGCCTGTTTCATTTACTTGGATTTCTTGAGAGCCTACTATTTACCAGGTACTGGCTAAGTACATCTCCTGTGTTACATCATTTCATCCTCACAGCAACCTTGTGAAATATTTTTCATCACAGTGCCCACTGGGTGGGTAACTGAGGCTCTGGAGTCACTTGCCCAAGGTCTGCAGCTTGGAAAAGGAGTAGTGCCCTCCTCCAGGCCTGCTGGCTCCTATGGATGGGCTCAAAGCACTGCACAACTGCCTCTACCACAAGACTAAACCCTGTGTTCCTGGAAAAGGCAGGTTATCTTATTATGTCCTTTATTTGCACCAGAAGGGTCTGTGTGTTTCTCTTAAAATGGGTACAGCAAGTACCCTGCCCATATCTGAGGCAACATGAAGCCTCCAGCATCACCCTGGTGAGGGAAGTTCTCCAGGATCTTCAGACCCACCCACCCTACCCCTACCCCCAAAACCCATGGTCCCCCATCTATCAAAAAGCTCTTCGCTGTGTCCCAAGGAGCTCTGAGAAAAAATAAGCAGTGGCTCCAGAAATGAGAGAACCACTTCCTGTATTGTTCTCTGGTTTCCTCCTTACTGACACAGACCACTAGGAAACAAGTATGTTAACTCTAAGGACCAGAATTTGAACCCCAGTACCATTCTGGACTCCACTAATGGTGATATGAAGGGAATGGGAGGGGAAAAGTCGGTCTGGAAAACTGGGGAGATAGCATAATGGTTACACCAAAGATTTTCATGCCTGAGCCTCTGAGGTCCCAGGTGTAATCCACAGAGCCACCATAGGCCAGAGTGGAACAGTGCTCTGGTGAAATAAAAAACAAAACAAAACGTCTGTCTGGGAGAAGGGGAGTCATGTATGTGTGAAGCCCTAGCACCACAAATAAATAAATGACCTGGGAGGTGGCACAGTGGCGAAAGCACTGGACTCTTAAGCACAAGGCCTCTAGTTCAATCCCCAGTATTGCCAGAGTAAAGCTCTGATTCTTTCTCTCTCATACTCATAAATATTCTTAAAAATAAAATATTAAGGTGGGGGGCACACCTGGTTAAGCACACATAGATAGTACTAAGCACAAGAACCCATGCAAGGATCCAGGTTTGAACCCCCTAGCTCCTTACCTGCAGGGGCTCACTTGACAAGTAGAGAAACAGGTCTGTAGGTGTCTTTCATTTATTTATTTATTCTCTTTTGTTGCCCTTGTTTTGTTGTTGTAGTTATTATTGTTATTGATGTCATCATTGTTGGATAGGACAGAGAGAAATGGAGAGAGAAGGGCAAAAGACAGAGAGGGGGAGATAAAGACAGACACCTGCAGACCTACTTCACCGCTTATGAAGCAACTCCCCTGCAGGTGGGAAGTCAGGGGCTCGAACCCGGATCCTTATACCAGTCCTTGTGCTTTGCGCCACATGTGCTTAACCCACTGTGCTACCGCTCAACTCCCCAGGTGTCTATCTTTCTCTCTTCCTCTCTATCTCCCCCTCCTCTCTCAGTTTCTCTCTGTCCTATCCAATAAAATGGGGAAAAGATGGCCGCCAGAAGCAGCCATCTTTCCCCCATTTTTGCAGCGCTGGCACTGAGCCCCAGTGATAACTTTGGAGGCAAATAAATTAAATTAAATTAAATTAAATCAAATTAAATTAAATACATGTGCACAACTCAGGTTTAAGCTTAGCCCCCACCACATTGGAGGAAGATTCAGTGCTATCTTCTCTCCCCACTCCAGGAAAAAAAATGTCACCCCGGAGTGATGAACCCCTCATGATAACAACAATAAAATTAATTAACTTTAATTAAAATTTAATTAAAGTAAATAAAAATAAAAAGAACTCCCACCCTCCCTTTCTTGAGAGGTCGAAGTTCATACGTGAGTTGTGTGCTAGCTATCTGCCCATTTGCATGGCTTCTCCTTGCTCATTGTGCATCAGCTTAACGTTTCACAGCCAGGCACACCCCAAGTCACCCTGGATGTGTCACACCATGTTCAGAATAAGAAGCAGAGAAACCAAGCACAGTCCCAGCAGTGCTCTGTTTTAGACACCTAGATCCAAAGGCCTCATATGTTTATCTCCACCCAACAGTCTTATCTACAAATAAGCTTCTCATCTCCAGTGAAATTTTGTATTTGGTACTTTTGAGTTTTCAGAGTGTTCAAAACAGCATGACTTCAGGTAGTCCTTAACAAGAGGATGAGCCCAAGTCCCCATTGCTGGAGAGATTTGCCCCGAGCCACCTGCTGGTCAAGGCAGCCTGAGGCCAAAGAATCTACCACCTGCTTTCCTGTCAATAGGGTGATCTCAACAAGACAAAGGTGGAACAGAGCAAGCCCAGATTCTCCCTTACTTGCTCTTAATTTTTGCAGTTTGCGATTGAATGAAATCACATAGAATAAGTCGCACATAGACTAGAATTGAATACAATGACCTAGAATCTTACAACTCAGGTTTAAAAAAAAAAAAAAGCATTCCTTAAGGGCCACCTGATAAGCATTAAACTATGCACACATTTGGCAGGAAAAATCAGACAGTCTCTTTTTAAAATTTATTTCAGTGGAAAAAAGTCTAGAAGTCTAGTGTTACATTCCTATTTATCAGATTTGTGTGCATTTCTATACTATAGTGTATAGTATACACATTTTAAAAAATGTATTTATTTAATTTACTTTTTTTTTTTTTAAGCAGAGCATTGCTCTGCTCTGGTTTACGGTGATGGTAGGGATTGAACCTGGGACCTTTTGTGCCTTGAAGAATGAAAGCCTTTCTGCATAACCACTATATTGTCTCTCCAGTAAGAGTATACTTTTCTTTTAAAGTTTTTTAGCCAAGCCACTAGTAATTTTCCATGTCATTGAAACTTCTTCCAAAAACTAGTTCTTGCCACATGGTTCATAATTTGTTAACTATTCCCCAGCTCCCCAGACACTAGTGTTTCTATTGTCTTTTTCATAACCATGCTTCACACATGCCATAGTTACCCCGAGTGTTGAATAATTCACTTGGCTGAACTTAATGCAAATGGATGCACTGACAGAGAAAATAAAATGTGTCCAGATACAGGAATCAGAGAAAATAAAAGTGAAGCTGAACAAAGTTAATCAGTGCTGAGAAATAATGGGTTAAGTAGGGTTTGTTTTTTTTTTAACTGCAGGACTTTCCAAAACCTAGGTTACAGTTCACATGATAAATTCAACTCTCTGAAGGAAGGAGAAGCAAGTCTTTGCAAAATTCAACTAAGCAGCAAGAGGGGTGCTATTCCAGGAAGCTGGTAGTGCTTTTTGTTTTCCTCGCCAGTGGCCCAAGCTCACTGTGCCTGTGACTGACCTTACCTCAGTTAACTCTGCCACACATCCGGATTAGTCCACCTTCTACCTGCACCTATTCATTCTTCTGATCTGTGAGTTCCAAGAACTATTCATGCCCCCCCCCCCATATGTACTCAGATTAGCCTTACACTACAGGTCATCTGGCTTTCCAAATCCCATCTGTCAATTTCCAGCAGCTCCTATCTTCCTGAGCTTGCTTCATGAGCTCAGTTTGTCTATAACTATAGCTAACTGCAAACTCCCCTCCACAGCATGCTGTCCTCCTGTTACATGCATGTAAGTTTCCAGACTGATGACAGTGACAGAGAATCTGAAACCAGGGGTGTGTGGGGGGTGATGCACTGGGTTTAGCGCACATAACACGAAATGCAAGAACCCCTGTATGGATCCAGGGTTTGAGGGCCCAGCTTCCCACCTGCAAGGCGAAAGCTTCACAAGTGGTGAAGCAGGTCTGCAGGTATCTATCTTTCTTTCTCCCTCTCTATCTCCCACTCCTCTCTCAATCTCTCTCTGTCCTATCTAACAAAATGGAAAAAAATGGCCTCCGGGAACAGTGGATTCGTAGTGCCAGCACCGAGCCCCAGCGATAACCCTGGAGGAAAAATAAAAGAGAGAGAGAATCTGAAACCAAGCATTTGAGTGTCTGATATGGTCCTGGGGGGGTGGGGGTGGGGGTGGGGGTGGGGAATGGCCTGAGAGTCAAAAACTGGGTGTGAGTTAACTCCAACATTCAATATCCTGGAGCCAGAACCATCTTGAAATAATAAACAATAATTAACACCAATCATAGGCCTTGGAAGTTTAAAAAGCCAAGGTCCTGGAGGCAGGAGAGTGGTGGACTCTTTGACTCTCCCTGATTGTTCCCAAATCTAGCTCTGAACTTTCTAGACTGCCCACCCCCACCCCCTTCTACTGTTATAATAAAACAATAAGGGCAAAAGGAAATAAATAAATATTTCTTTTTAAAAAATCTGACATCTCTGGGAGTAGGGGAGATTCAGTTAACATATTCTGGCCTCAGATTTTAAGGATGGCAATTAAGTAATTTCCCTTCTTGCCAAAGCAGGGGTAACTGAACTTGTCTTTTTGTGGGAGTGTGTAGGGGTCATTGTTTGGCTTCAAAACAACTGTTGCTTCACATCAAAGATGTTTTTGGAGACTCAACCCCATGGGCATGGGAAATGAAAACAAAGTAAATAAATGGGACTACATGAAATTAAAAAGTTTCCAAACATCTAAAGCAAACTACACAAGGATAACCAAGCAATTCAGTAATTAGGAGAAGATATTTACACATCACACATCCCACAAGCAACTGACAGCAAACATCTATACAGAACTGGTAGAACTCAACAAAAGAAAAAAAAAAAGGCAATAAAAAATGGGTCAAGCTGGGAAGATAGCATGATGGTTATGTAAAGACTTTCATGCCTAAGGCTCTGAGGTCCCAAGTTCAACCCCCAGCCCCACCATAAGCCAGAGCTGAACAGTGTGCTCTCTGGTCTTTCTCTCAGTATCTCTCTCTACATCAACTTGCAAAAATAAGCAACAACAAACCAAACAAACTATTTCTAAGACTTGTGAGAACTATCCTGGTTACCTTTGGGAAGTGGGAGGGTGGGGACATAGAACTTTGGTGGAACTATATGCTATGACTTTACAATCTTGTAAAACCACTGTTAGTCATAAATAAAAACAGAATTAAAAAACAGCTGCTTTACTAATAGTATTGGAGTCTCTACTGGACCAAGTATGAACTTATACCAAGTTCTAAGCTTTGCCTAGACAGCTCTCCTACACCAGTCAACACACTCATGTCAACCCATTAAGCATAGCTCTTCACTCACCTGATTCAAGCTTCCCAGGCAAGTATAAAGGGAATGAAAAGCAAAGGTAAGACTAGAGCAGCACAGAGAACAGGAGATCAATGCAGATGTTCCACATCCTCTCAAACAATGGCCTCGGGGGCAGTGAGTACAACTGAGAACTCAGGGACTCAGATCTCAGCAAACCAGAATTTAACCTTTGGCCACCCCCAAACTATATGACCTGGAGCAAGATCCTCAGCATTTCTCAAGACTTTAATTTCCTTCCTATAGTGTGGGTCTACAAACACCTACCTTTTATGGCTGCTGTGAGGGTTAAATGACATCCTGTAGGGAGCATAGCAACCTATTTGGCATAAAGTACTTAAAAAATGTTGGCTGTTAACAATTTGATTGGTATCATCATCATCATCATCATCATCATCATCATCATCATCCCAAAGAGTATTGCAGCTGATCCTTTCTTTTTCTCCTATTAGCTCTACTTCCCTCCTGCTCCAAATTCTGGCTGACTTGGAGTCAGTACAGCCCATGAGGAGAGTCCCTCAGCCCCCAGGAACACTGGTACCTCGTCCAGGCTGTTCTGCTGGCAGGGGAAGGAGAAGGTGAAGCCCAGTGGCAGGGACACGCCCTTCATGCCCATGTACTCCAGGAAGTCAGCTATGCACTGGACGATGTGGTCAAAGAGCTGCAGGGAGAAGTTGGGAATAGTGAGAGAGGGGGCCCTGGTCAGTGCAGGCTGCCCTCAGCTCAAGAATGTGAAAGCTTAGGCAGAGACCCCGGGAAAGTTCTGACCCATCCCTCCTCGCTGAGCCCAGGACCAGGAGAGCAGAGAAAGCAGTGTCCGCCCAGGTGAGCACTGTCTCACCTCATCCCCGGTGCCATGCATGACCTCCTGGGGTATGGAGTAGATCTTGTTGTGCATCTCCACTCCCCGCCGCTTCCCGTTGCGCACACGCACCAGCAGGACCCGGAAATTAGTCCCCCCGAGGTCCAAGGCCAGGAAGTCACCTTTCTCTGGAGAACAAACCCAGCCAAATTATGAGCTGAAGCATCGTAATTTCATCACAGTGTAAGGCAACAGAGTCTAATGTTGCTTCTCCTGATGGGGAGCCCTCCCAGGAACCCCTTCAAAAATCTCACAGGCAATGGACTACGTGTGCCACCTCAGAATAAGGAAAGTAAGATCCCAGTGTTCAGAGACTTGCTGTTTCTTTTTTTTTTTCTTTAAGTATTTTTGAGAGAGATGCAGATAGAGAAAGACACAGAGAGAAACACCAGAGCACTGCACTGCACAGCTCTGGCTTATTGTGGTGTGGGGGATAGAACCTGGGACTTCGGAGCCTCAGGCATGAGAGGCTCTTTGCAAAACCATTATGCTATCTACCCTCGCCTGAGACTTGCTGTTTCTTTACTGGTTTTCAGATACATTCATTTGGCGGGGCCCTGAAAGACACAACAGGACCTACAGAACACAGGGAATGCTGATACAGTGAACTCAAAAATAGCTAGACTCTACGCCACTTATGCAGGGTAAAAAAGCCACTTTGTGTTAGGTTCTAGAATACAGAAAACAATGCAGAGTTAAACTCCTTAAAACTGAAGGAGCTAAGGAGATAGCATGATTGTTATTCAGAATACTCTCCCTAAGACTACCAGGTCCCAGGTTCAATGCCTAGTGCCACCTTAAGTCAGAGCTGAGTAGTGCTTTGGTAAAATAAGAGGAAAAAAAACTCAAGGGAAATCTTTATAAAAGAAAATCCTCGCAGAGTCGGGCCGTAGCACAGCGGGCTAAGCGCACATGGCGCAAAGTGGAAAGACCAGCATAAGGATCCTGGTTCAAACCCCCAGCTCCCCACCTGCACAAGTGGTGAAGCAGGTCCATAGGTGTCTATCTTTCTCTCCCACTCTCTGTCTTCCCCTCCTCTCTCCATTTCTGTCTGTCCTATCCAACAACAATAGTAACTACAAAAATAAAAAGAAACAAGGGCAACAAAAGGGAATAAATAAATGAATATAAAAAATTTTTTAAATCCTCTTTAGTGGGGCCATTACAATGGGTTATACATTTTACACACTCTTTATTCACTGCTCTGATATGGCTAAAGATGAAATAGATTAACATGTATAAAATGCTTAGAGATGTGCTTGACTTATAATGAACATACAATAAATATTGACTGTCATTACCGTTCAGTTTTTAGCAGAGAAATACCTTGGAGAAACTTAGTGATGACTGGAATTTACTAATGATATAGTTAAAGAATCATATTCTTCAAATATTGGATGCTAAGGCTTAGGGAGTCCTCCCAGGTCATCTTTACCAGATCCAAGGTCCACCCTGGCAAGCACCAGAACAGCACTGCCACATACCTGTGCCATCAGGGGTGGCACACACGTAAGTGGGCAGCATCTTGACGGGAGCAATGGCATGGGTCTCCTTGCTCAGACCTCGCTCCATTTCCACCTTCATCCTCCTCTTGATCTCTAGCAGCTGCTCCCGGCTCAGTTTCAGAGACTCCAGCACCTTCTCGCGGGCTCGGTGTTGGTCAGCCAGACGATGAGCCACTGCTGTCACCATGGCTGCCCCCTTGCCACTGCCATCCTCAGAGCGGAGGAAGCGGACATCACAGTCAGGCACGAGGCGCCGCACTGCCTTGTGAAGCCGCTTGGCAAAACTGCGATCATGGAGACAAGAGACAGGTGTCAGCGGTTATGGTCAGTGGTACACATGGTTGGAGCAGTAACTCACTGCCTTGGGGTGAGTCACTCAGAGAACCTCCAAGGCCAGGTACTCAGAAGACAGATGCTGCCCTGCACACCCTCTCCCCACTCATCCCAGCTTAGGAATCACTGTACAAAAGCTCAGATATTCAACTGAGAGTTGAATGGATTCAGCACCCACTGAAAGGGAAGGCCTCTTCTAAGAAGCTACAATCTCTTGCCAACAGCCCTACAACCCCACTGCTTCCTAATCAGACTAGCTCACAGATCACAGCTACCTGTCTCTGTTGGGGCAGACCAGTGGAACCAGGGTGTTCCGACACCCACAATGTCTTGTGTCAGTCAGTCAGCAAATGAAGGACCACTGACCAGGAGCTCATTAGAGGCAGGGATGAAGGCATGGCAAGTGAGCTCAATAAATAGTTTTCCTTGTCACAAATGAAATTAGAGACTATGTCACTTGTGACCTGTGGGATCCAAACCTGGTGGGCAGGGCAGGGTCAAATTCAATAGGAAGGTCAAAGAGGCTGGTAACACCCTGGGCTAGGATGGTCCCTGACAGAGGACATAGCACCTTCACCTGAAGGGAGCACCAAGAATCAGAAGTACTGATGAAAATTGGAGAGAGAAACACTAAAACAAGACAGTGGCATAGAAGGCCCCCAGTGGTTGGGTTGCTGAGTTGAGGCCCAGCTGTGAGCATCTTTTTTTAATTTTTATTTATTTATTTATTTTTAAAAAGATTTTATTTATTTATTAATGAGAAAGATAGGAGAGAGAAAGAGAGAGAGAAAGAAAGAAAGAAAGAAAGAAAGAAAGAAAGAAAGAAAGAACCAGACATCACTCTGGTATATGTACTGCTGGGGACTGAACTCAGTACCTCATGCTTGAGAGTCTAGGGCATTAGTCACTGCACCACCTCCCAACCACTATTATTTTATTTTATTTTATTTTATTTTATTTTATTTTATTTTATTTTATTTTATTTTATTTTATTTTATTTTATTTTATTTTTTGTCTCCAGGGTTATTGCTGGGGCTGGGTGCCTGCACTACGAATCCACTGTTCCCGGCGGCCATTTTCCCCATTTTTTTATTGGATAGGAAAAATAGAGAGGAGAGGGGAATATAGAGGGGGACAGAAAGACACCTGCAGACCTGCTTCACCACTTGTGAAGCGACTGCCCTGCAGGTGGAGAGCCGGGAGCCTGAACCCAGATCCTTGCTCAGGTTCTTCACACGCACTATGTACTTAAACACTGGACTATTGCCCGCACACCCCATGTGAGCGACATTTTAAAAACGCGCCCACCCACACCAGGGGCCACACCCCTCTTGCTTTGATGTGCCTAGTTGGGAGCTTCTATTCCACAAAGGGCTCAATGCCACACTCCATCTTCTCTGGCTTGGAGAGCAAAGGGGAGCTGAACCCCAGAGCTTCTGGGGTCTCCCTGGAGCCCACCCAGGGTCCCCACGAGCTTTGGGAGTAACCCGTGCGGGAAAGCGGACTCACTGGGGGTGTTTCTTGTAGACAGAGCCATCCACCCCGATGGTGGAGCGCAGCCGCTCCTCGCCCTTGTTCTCCTTGATGCGCCGCAGCACAGCCGCCAGGGTGGCGGCACACAGGCTGGCGGAGCGGGTGGACACGATCTGGCAGACGCGGTGAGTGGCCACGCAGTCCTCTTCCGTGGGGTCGATGCCCAGCCGCAGCAGGATCTCACGTGCCTTCCGGATCCCGTCCTTCTCCCTGGGAGACAGGCAACACCGCATGTGGATCAGTGCCCAGCCCACTGTGGGGAGTGGGGGGATATGTGGGGGGGAGGTTGGCAAGCCCCTCACTACCAGCAAATGCCACCGCTCATTGAAAACAGATGCTACTTCCCTGCTTGGCTCACCTGGGGGGGTGAGGAGGAGTGGTCGGTGGTGGTGATGGGGGGGCACAAGAGAACCAAGCCTACACACACACTTAGCTATAAAGTTAAAGGAGTTGGGGCCAGGTGGTGGTGCGCCTAGTTGAGCGCACATAATGTTACAACGTGCAAGGACCCAGGTTCAAGCTTTGTCAGTGGTGAAGCAGTGTTGCAGGTGTCCCTCTCTCCTTCCCTCTCTATATCCCCCTTCTTTCCCCCCCCATTTCTGGCTGTCTCTGTCCAACAAATAAAGATAATATTTTTAATTTAAAAAAATAATAAAGTTAAAGGATGGGAGAGGGAGAGAAAAGGAGCAAGGAGGTGCTATTTCCTGTTTTGAGATAGAAAACCAGTGTCCCAGTGGAGCTCTTGGTTAAGCACAAACATTACAGTACACAAGGACAGAGGTTCAAGCCCCTGGTCCCCACCTGCAGGGGGGGAAGCTTCACAAATGGTAAAGCAGGGTTGCAGGTGTCTCTCCTTCTCTATCTTCCTCTCTCCTCTCAATTTCTCTGTCTATATCCGATAATAAATAACGTTATAAAAAAAGAAGAAAGAAAGAAAACCAGTATCCCTAACACCCATTTCCTCAGACCATGGGCACTAGTGGTAGAGTCCTCCCTACAGTCTCTCTATCAAGCAGCTGAGTCACTGTACTTTAGAAAAGAGCCAGCCGGGAGTCAAGCGGTAGTGCAGCGGGTTAAGCATGCGAGGCGCAAAGCGCAAGGACCGCATAAGGATCCCTGTTTGAGACCCTGGCTCCCCACCTGTAGGGGAGTCGCTTCACAGGCAGTGAAGTAGGTCTGCAGGTGTCTATCTTTCTCCCCCCCCCCCTGTCTTCTATTCCTCTCTCCATTTCTCAGTCCTATCCAACAATGACAACATCAATAACAACAACAATAAAAAACAATAAGGACAACAAAAGGGAATAAATAAATATAAAAAAACTTTACATAAAAAAAAAAAGAAAGGAGCCAGCCAGCCACTGTTTTCCCTTGTGCTAAAGATAGCGGTAAAGGGCTGGTGTAAGGAAGCAAGCATTCTTGGGCAGGGGGAAGCCAGTGCCTCACAAATGGGACCACCTTCTTTTCCTAGGAGTCTGAGTACCCATGATTTCAAGGGTTACCACTTAAAACGTAAGTTAGGGAAAAATATACACCTCAAAGCAAAAGTGTACAACAGTTTGCAGTGACCCAAAACAGCAAGTAAGTAGAAAAACCTAAAAAAAATAAAAATAAAAATAAAGTGATACTTCCACCTTCTGCACCCCATAATGACCTTGGGTCCATATTCCCAGAGGGATAAAGAATAGGAAAGCTAACAGGGGAGGGGATGTGATACAGAGTTCCGGTGGTGGGAATTGTGTGGAGTTGTACCCCTTTTATCCTATATTTTTTGTCAGTGTTTCCTTTTTATAAACAAAAATTTTAAAAAATAGCGTAGCTTCCAATGGAGGGGATGGGACAAGGAACTCTGGTGGTAGGAACTGTATGGAATTATACCGCTGTTATGTTACAATTTTGTTAATCAACTCCACACACTCCATATTTGGGAGCTACTCTCTGCCCTGATCCAGCTTTCTACTTCTATTTCCAACTCTGATACCATCTCCCAATACCTTTGGTCCTCCTGCATGCTAGCTGTTGTGTTCAGGCAAAGAACAGTAAAGTCATGGGCCCCTTGGAATACCTAAAATAGACCTACTAGCTTTTTCCAAAATGGAGACCCCAAATCTCATCTGCTATATTCTTGCCTTTAGGTTCCTGACTATTAAAAACAATTTGTTCTGTTTTGTGTCTTAATGCTTTTTCAGCTACAAAGTTGCGGATACTACCATAATGTCAACCTGACTTCCCCAGACAGACAACCTCACCAATATACCCTGGGCCCCCACCTCTCCAGACCAACAGAAGAATGCATCCAGGGAGGTGACTCTATTAGTAGAGAACAGGTACTAAGTTCAATGCCTGGCACCACATATGCCAGAGCAGTATTTTGGTCTCTCTCTCTCCCTCTCTCAAGATGTCTCTCTTTTATGACTCATGATATAAATAAACCTAAAAATAAAAGAGAAACTTCAAACTTCTTGTAGAAAAGAGAGACAGAGAAAGAGAATGCATTATCAGTCCTTCAGGAGAAGGTAAAGGAAGTAGATGCAAAGGTGTTAAGGGGTTATGAGAGTCCCAATATTAAGCCAACTCCCTGCCCCCTCCCCCAGGAATACAATGCAACTTGGGTAGGGGACAATCAGCCCCAGCATCCCGAGTCACCTGAGTAATCCGTGTGTTCAATATGGACAACTGGTGGACACTATCTGATCCGTATAGAGAAGTCACAGGCTCACCTCAGCCCACTATGGGTGAGATGTCTCACCACCCATCCGCACTTCAGTGTGTCCCATTCTCACTCCCTAATTGTCCATCCATCCATCCATCCATCCATCCATCCATCCATCCATCCATCCCAGCAACCCAGTGCACAGAGAGGGATCCAGAAGCTTACCCTTCAATATCTGAAACATCTTTGGTCTCAAAGCGACCTGTGGCAAGGAGTTCAGGGCTGAGCTTCCCCCCAAAAATCAGTTCCTCCTTGGCCATCTTCACCAGGATAAGTCTCACTAGTTCTCCCATGTACATCCCACTGATCATCTTCTCAAATCTGCAGGAGATACCAAAAAAAGAAAAAAAAAAATCAAGTCCTTTAAGTCAGTTTTCCTGTAGAAGCAACGTGCACACACACAAAGCTTTAAAAATGCTGGAGGTTATGCACAATTCAAAGTTAACCTCTGTAGCACAGGCTAGAAATGAAGTGTGTTGAGAAGAAGCAGCTGTGAGTGTGGAGGGTACACAGAGAGGGGCAGCAAAGGAATTGGAAAGCTTGGACTATCTCTATAGGTGTGTGGGTGCTGAACTATGGAGAAGAATGGGCCTTCAACAATAAAATTAAATATTCAAGGGGGTGTGGAACATTCTGGAACACTGGATTTTAGATAATGTTAAGTTGCATGTCAGACCATAATCTTTAAATCTTTTCCTCGAGCAAGGGAGGAAATGTTCTTTGTAAATGGAGTCTCATGTAGCATATCAGTACTTATTTACAAATGGGGGGGAAGGCCATAAATATAAGATTATACTTGGAGCACAGTCCTAGTAACTCATCACAAAGCACTATTCCTTCCTTTGCAGATCATCTGTGGATTCCTATAACAGTGTAAAAACAATGGGGTGGAGGGAGAGAACAGAGGAGGTGATGGAACAAGATTACAAGAGCAGCTCAGGACAGACGGAAAGGAACTCTAAATGCCAGGCAGTCTTGGAACTTTGGGGGTGAGATTTGCTGGCAATTTCTGAACAAGTTGCTGACAAGATAAAGGCTTGTTTTAGAATGACAGAGGCAGGCCTCCAAACCCAAGGCAGTCAGGCAATTTTTTTTTTCAACACTAGGTGACACCATAAGACATAGCTGAGTGGTGCTCCGGCATCTATCTCGCTGTCTCTCTTTCTCTCATGAAAATGCATCTTTTAAAAACTTTAAGCACTAGCATGGAGGCAGCCTAGCTACAACAGTAAACAAAACAAAAAAAAAAAAAAAGAAAGAAATTCTGCTTCAGCACTTTCTCTGAAATAACTGGTTCCATGGGAGTTACGGGGAGAAGGCTGGTAGACTCTGAAGTGGTTTTTTAATTATGTTTCAGACACCATTGCTGGAATATGTTCTTGGAAACATGTAAGGCAGAGGGAAAGTTGCTTGTTGGACCTAGTAGTGCTTTGGGCGCCCCCACAGCTGACACTTTGGCAGCTGTCTTCCTAGCCTTCGGTTTGTCTAAAACTAAGCCAGTGGCGTGCCGCCAAGGCCTGGCTGGCAGCTCGTCTTCTGATGTTTCAAAGAGCGTGTGGCTCCTTGGAGTGGCTTAGGTGTACCTCATCTACAGAGGCAGGCAATGAGTGACTCGTTAGACCATAAATGTCTCACAGCCCATGACAGACTCAACCAGTGTGTAGCAGTGATAGTGAGTAAGTGGGTTCATGCTTTAAATATATCAGAGAGGCTTGTGACCCAAGCCTTGCTCTGAGAATGCAGGGGCTCTTCTTCCTGTAAAGAAAGGGCTCCCTCACAGGGAGCTGGGGCTTCACAGTGTGGATTCCCCTCTCTGCTCAGATCTGTGTGAAAAGCTCTCTGGCAGCAGTAACAGCAACAAGAGGGCAGCGAAGACCTGAATTGCTCAAAATGTTTTGCAACTGCCTTCTGAACTTACAACAATTCCTGTTTCAAGATCTTTACTAGGGACATCTGGCATAAGTTTGTGAGAGTGAAACTAATGTTGTAAGAGTCATGAGTGACTAAAAGCCAAGTCTGGTCAGATTAGAGAGTACAACATTGAGGGTTCAGAATGTTAGAGCCCCTCTTCCAGCCCACTCCACACTCTGGCTGGGCTACGGGTCCAGGGACGCTGGCCCAGGAGCTGCCATAGCTAGCTTCCCATAGGCCTGGGCTCTGCCTACAGCTGGGACAGGAGGAAGGCCTGGATCTCCTTGGGATCTGACTCATGTTACCAACAGCTCTGCCAGAGATCTGTGTCAGAGCCTCAGCAGAGCCTCAGTCAGAGCTGTGAAAGGAGTTTTCAGAAGCCCTTCTCTGAGCCCTCTCAACATGGCTTTTCTTAAGTAGCTCATGATGAGTTTCCTCAGAAAACTGATAAACTGAATGTGAAAAGAAAGGAAGAACAGGATCACACACAAAGATTCAGAGTATGATCTTCAAAAATGACAGGTCTGGCTGGGACCAGCAAAATAGCTCAGGAGGACAGTGCCCTGCTTTGCCATGTATGTGACCCAGGTTTAAGCCTGGAACCCCACCACACAGAACAAAGCATCAGTGCAGTGGTAAGTGGTATCTGTCTCTGTCTCAAAAAAAAAAATTTTTTTAAAAACAGACCAGTCTGAAGCATGTAGTCTAATTATTATCACTTATTAACTGATCTGTACATGTGCTTGATCTTTCTAGAGCTTCCAGAGCAACTTGTGTGTGAAACAAGCACATTATTCCTGTCACACATGGGTGTGGTGGCACCCATGTGGTAACATAAGAGGACAGAACAGAGCTGTCCACCAGTGCCTGACAGCCACCACTTCAGCTCATGACCACCCCCAACCCCCAAACACATACACACACGTCCTCACCCTCCAGTCCTATGCACCCTGAGGGGCCTACTCACAATTGCTTCCCAGGGTTCAGGGAGCCCATGTCAATTTCCTGGTCAAACTCAGTGCGGATGTCGTCGAGGATGCCATCATCCCCAAAGGCCCCCCACTCCATGTTGATACACATCCTCCCCTCATCGCCCTCCACCATGTCGATGTGACGCATCTCCTCCATGTAGCAGGCATTGCTGCCTGTGCCTGGTCAAAGCAAGGGATGTTCAGCACCCTTCCAGCTGCACCAGCCTCCTCCCCACTCTCCTAAGAATGTCCAGCATCGCTGAGCACTTTACAGGAGGTTCCTGGGGCATCCCAATGTGATCCAACCCACTATCAGCCCCAACTCCAGCCATCCTCCAAAGTGAGCGTTACCTCCTAGTGTAAGTGATAGGAAGCCATGGCACTCCACCTCTCTTCCCTGGCCACACCTTTACCCACTGGTCAGCACCATCCTCATGCCCAGTGCCCACTTACCCACAATAAGACCAATCTCACAGTTCTGGTCATCATAACCGCAAGTCATCATGGTTCCAACTGTGTCATTCACCACAGCCACAATATCAATATCAAAGTCCTGTGGGGATAAAAGAGGGGCCTCTGGTCATCACCATCAGAGAAGCTTTACATTAGTTAATGAAGGAAAGAATAGCAAGATCCATGACCTGTCAACATCCATGTCCAGTAAAGGAGCAATTACAGAAGCCAGAACTTCCACCTTCTACACCCCAAAAAGAACTTTGATCTATACTCCCAGAAGGGGAGAATGACCAGTGGGCTCTGAACTCCAATTCCATCAGGACCCAGAGAGAGAAGAGGAAAAAGGGAAGGATGTTTGGAAGTAGTAACAAGTGTAAGTATGACTTGGAAAGGATGAGAAGATGGAACCATGGGGAAAAAATGGGCAGATATATACAAATATAAATAGATCGTTGTATAAATAATAGTTAACTCATATCTGCAACCTTAGGAGAACTGCTGTAGCTTCCAATGGAGGGAATGGAGACATAGAACTTGGGTGATGGGAGTTGTATAAAATTATAGCCCTGTTATCTTGTAATTTTGTAAATCAGTATTAAATCACTAATATACTAATAATGGTAATAATAATAATAGAATAGTTAGATCCACAGCTCAAGTGCAGTATGGATGGCCTCTGACTAAGGTTACTTAGGGCCATAAAAGGTCAGAGCTGTAATAGGTTTCAGACCCAGCCTGTTCTCTTCATGGTGGACATTCCTGACACCAACCTTGGAACCTAGCATATAGCCACTAAGAATTAAGTCTTGCCATCACTGCTTTCAATTCTTTTATTTCTCTTTTCTCTCTCCCTACCCCTTCTGACTTTTTTTCCTTTTTTATTCTATTTGATATGGCAGAGAGAAATTAAAAGGGGAGGGCAAAAAAGAGAGACACTTGCATCACTGATTTACTGCTAGTGAAGCTTCCCCCCTGTAGGTGGGGACAGATCTTTAACCCAGATCTCTGCATTCGGTAACATGTGTGCTCAATAGAGTATGCTACCACCGAGCCTCAGTCTACCTTCTTATAAAACTCAATCAATTTTAAAGATCAATGAAATGGGATAACTTTAACAATATATGTATACTGAGTTTAATGTGGTATACTTTAAACTATTCAGGTCTGTGCCAATTATATTTTAATGAAAGTAAAAAAAATAGAAATATTTTTGCATATGCAAAGGAGGGAAGAAAATCTCTCCTTATGAACCACAATGGTTCTCAGACTGACTTGAGGACAGAGTGCAGAAGAATTCAGAGTGGGCCCAAGCTCCTGCATTTCCTCCTTTGCCACCTCGTACTCACCCCTCTCCTCTGGATGGCCTTCCGGATCAGAGTGACCACATCTCTGCCTTCCACACCACTGGACTTGAACCCCTTGGTCCATGAGACCAGGAAACTCTGGGAACAGAACAAAGAATAAACATTGATTCCTTACAAAACTAAGACATCCTTCATGCAACCACTAGAGGGAACCTTTCCAATGGGGCAAAATTAGAGGAAAATGTGCATATAGCTTTCTGATGAGCCTAGAAAGAAGAAACTTGATTCCCATTAAAGACTCAGAAAGGAAAGTAAATAAATGATTACTTCATAGTTCACTGCCCCTACAAAGTAGAAAAACGAGGATACAGAACTGTCAAAATAAGAAAACTGCACTTTCTTATTATTAACTTCTCTAACATCTAAATATCTTTATCATTTCATATATTTTAATTATATCTATCTATATTATTTTTTCTTTTCTTTCTCTTTTTGCTACTAGTGTTGTCACTGGGGCCTGAAGTCCGTACCATGCTAAAACTCCCAGGGGCCTCTTTGTTTATTTTTTGATAAAACGTGAGAGATAGAGAAGGAAAGGCTAAAGGAAGGGGAGATATCTACAGCACCGCTCCACCATTCATGAAGCTTCCCTCCTATGAGTGTGATCCAGGAGATCAAACCTGGATGTTCACGCTTGACAATGTTTACACTCTATGGGGTTACAGGGTGCACCACTTCCTGGGCCCTATGATAACACTTTAGATGGAAGGAATTCTGAATTAATTTCCTGTTCCCCTAAGTGAGTGAAGGGTAGTAGTGTGCAATGTATGAAGAGTTGCACATTGTCCTTTGAGGTGAGGGTGATAAAGACCCCCCACATTTACCACCACCATACCTACTCACACTCACTCAGAAGGACTGAACACTCAGTATTCAAACTTTATCACAACCATCAGAGCACCTCCAACATCACAGCAGTTGCTATTTCCCAGGCCTCCCAAGACAAAGAAAACAACAGAAACGTCTGAAGAAGCCATCTTACCTCATCTAGTTTTGTTTGATGACAAGGGAAGGAAAAAGTAAAACCCAAAGGGAGCTTCTTGTTTTTGATTTGTAGCTTATCCATGAAGTTAGCCAGGCATTCCGCAATGTGGTCAAACAGCTGAGGGCACACAACAGAAGATGGTGAGCAGAGAGGCAAGAGAGAACAGTGGTTAAGTAAAAGCACCAACTTTTAGTCTAGAAAAGGAGCTGGCTAGGCAAATGCAATATATATATATCAATTCTCTGGAGCTTTCATTTGTCCTGTGTATAAGATGGGAGTGGTACCTGTATCTGTCCTCAGAGTTACTGAGTGGATTAGTCAACTTATAAAAACTCAACTTATAAAACTTAACAAGTTCATGTTCATTAAATTATCTCTTTCCCTTAAGCCAGGTATACAAACCCCTGTTAAAATAATCATTTGGGGTCAGGAGAAATGATAACAGAAGTTACTCCGAATGTCACCATATGCCCTGAGAACAGAACATCCTCCAGTGGTCCTGTCAGAAGCCTTTCCTAGCACAGATCACAGCTGACTGTCTTACCAGAAAGGGCAGCCCACTGAGCTGCCAAGAGATACTTTAGTTTCTCTGTCTCCAGTGATCCAAGGTGAGAGCCAGACCTTCTCTGGTGACAGTCTATGAACCAATCTATAAAAATAGTAACTTTTATGTTGTAAAATTAAAATAAAAAAACAAAATAAAAAAGCAACAAGTTGGCATTTTTGTGAAACCAACTTAACATAAAATAATAACTGTGGTATTTCTTCTTCCTGCCAGAAAACGAGTATCCTTTGAGAAATTCAAAGAAGTTATCTTTGTTTCTTAACCTTAAAATGGAACACAAAGAGTGTTGAAGAGTAAACAAGGCTTAGTGTGTGGGAAGCCTCATATCCATGATCATGCATCCTCACAGCAATGAAGTCTAAAAAAAAAAAAAAGCCTATATTCACAATAATCTAAACTTTTAATCAGTTATAAAGTCCACAAACCCATGCCCTCCTTCTTATCTACTGGCCATCCTAAAAGAGAAATGCTTAGAGTCTAAGATCATGGGCAATCTAGTAAAAAAAAGTAAGCAAATATTTAATTTTTTGTAGCAGAAAGAAACTGAGCAGATTCCAAGGGCTAGGTTGAGCAGCTGGCAAAATCTAGAAGCCAGGGAATGAAAAGACAGAAGGAAATTTAAATACCCCACTCAACCAAGGAGTCTCAAAATGTGGTCCTGAGCCAGCAGGATTATCAGGGAACATGTTAGAAACATAAATTCTAGAGTTTTACCACAGACCTGCTCAATAAGAGATTGGGGAGGTTGGCCTCTCCAAGAGATCTTGATGCACTGGCAGGAGAACCAACCTGAAAACAGTATTTGCATTTAGGAAGGAAATGGGAGATTATGGGTAGTAACATAGTGGAATTAGCTGACTCCCCAGATGTCTGGAGAATGTATGCTCAGTGTGAGGGAAGCCAGGAAGACACACACACACACACACACACACACACACACACACACACGTCCATCTAGACAGTGGCCAGCTTTAACTATGTCCAATAACATGAAAATTGATCATGATTAATTTAATCATGATGATTCTAAAACTGATTCTAAAACTCCCCATTCTCAAGAGCAAAGACAGTCCTCTCATCGTGTTTACCTTTATCTATTGACATCCTTAAACAGAAGTCAAGTATTTAATAAAGCCAATCTAAGTGAATAGGGTCTTTAAACAGATATTCTTTAAACAGAAGTTCTATTCTTCTGCTAAGAAGTGGATCAGAGAGAGTCAGGCAGTAGTGCAGCAGGTTAAGCGCACATGACACAAAGCGCAAGGACTGGCGTAAGGATCCCAGTTCGAGCCACCGGCTCTACACCTACAAGCAGGTCTGCAGGTGTCTATCTTTTCTCCCGCTCTCTGTCTTCCCCTCCTCTCTCCATTTCTCTCTGTCCTATCCAACAATGACGACATCAATAACAACAATAACTACAACAATAAAACAAGGGCAATAAAAGGGAACAAATAAATAAATATTAAAAACACAAAAAAAAATTTAAAAAAAAAAGAAGTGGATCAGAGTGACTACCAGGCCACCCCAGTCATCCAGGGCACTAGTCAGGGAAATCTGGGATTCCTAAACAGATATGATGGGCCTAGACCTCTAACAGATCCCTCTCTCCACTATCACTAGTCATCTCCATGAGAAACAACAGCATAAACCCTCTTGTGGACCTCTACAGGATCTCAGTGTAGAACAACATTGGTAGGAATTGCCCTGCTCTCCAAAGGGAGGCTGGGTCAACATATTTTGCCACTAGGGAAAGACACCTTCTGAAATGAGTGCAGCCTACAAGTTCCCAGCCATGATCATGGAATTCGAGCTCAGACTTACAGGGATGCAGAGGTTACACAGTCTCCTATGCTAAATACAAATAAACATGGGTCCTAGGTCAGATCGATGGAGTTTACAGTTAATGGTATTTATGTACTTTTCCCATATTTGTGAGCTGCTCTCTGCCCTAATACAGCCTTCTGGTCCTATTCCTAACTCTGACACAATCTTCCCAGATAATATTTTTAGCCCACCTGCATATTAGCTGTCGGGCCCAGCAAAAATTAGTAAAGTAACAGGCCCATTGGAGTATATCTAAAACAGATTTCCAACATGAACACCTCAAATCTAATCTGCTATACTCTTACCTTTAGGTTCCTGATTATTAAACAACTTGCTCTGTTTTATATCTTAATGCTTTTCAGCCACCAAATTGCAGATGCTACCATGATGCCAATCTGACTTCCTTAGGCAGACAACCTCACCAATGTGTCCTGGAACCCCTCTGCAATCCTACCCCACTAGGGAAAGAGATAGGCTGGGAGTATGGGCCAACCTCTCAATAGCCATGTCCAGTGGAGAAACAATTACAGAAGCCAGACCTCCTACCATCTGCACCCCATAATCATCCTGGGTCCATACTCCCAGAGGGATAAAGCATAGGAAAGCTTCCAATGGAGGGGATGGGATATGGCACTCTGGTGGTGGGAATTGTATGAATTGTACCCCTCTTATCCCACAATCTTGTTGACTATTATTAAGTCACTAATAATTTTTTTTTAAGTTGAAAAATAAGAAGACACTAAGCAGAACTTGAACTAGGTTTGTTGTATTGCACCAAAGTGAAAAACTCTGGGGTGAGGACCT
The DNA here is from genome assembly GCF_950295315.1 of Erinaceus europaeus. Taxonomy (NCBI): domain Eukaryota; kingdom Metazoa; phylum Chordata; class Mammalia; order Eulipotyphla; family Erinaceidae; genus Erinaceus; species Erinaceus europaeus. The sequence goes on along the minus strand of NC_080164.1, from coordinate 75,916,808 downwards.
TGGCCTCAACTTGGATCAACAACAACAGTAGAGAATATTCCATCCTCCAAAGGGAGGATGGACAACATATTCTATGCTACACCTGAGGAAGATGGGTCGATATTGGGACAGCTTGGAATATTCTTACTGATGACCAAAGAATGTGAGCTCAGATCTACAGGGTGCAGAGGTCACATAGGCTCCTAAGCTGAATATGGGCCCCAGACCAAATCAAATCGATGGAGTTTACAGTCAACAATATTTATACCTCTTTCCCATATTAGGGAGCTACTCTCTTCCCTGATCCAGCTTTCTGTCCTTTTTGTAGCTATGACATCATCTCCCCAAACAATAACTTGTATCCACCTGCATATCAGATTTCAGGTTCAGGGGAAAAAAGAAAAAGGAAAAAAAAAAACAAACTAGTATAGCTACAGGCTCTTTGGAATATAACTAAAATATGCCTACTAGCTATCTACAAAATGGAGGACCCCCAAATCTTCATCTGCACTATTCCAGACTTTAGGTCCATGATTGGTCAACAATTTGTTTGGCTTTGTATATTAACTGTCTTTTCAGCCACCAGGTTCCAGATGCTAGCATGATGCTGATCAGACTTCCCTGGATAGATAATCCCACCAATGTGTCCTGGAGCTCCACTTCCCCAAATCCCCACCCTACTAGGGAAAGAGAGAGGCAGGCTGGGAGTGTGAATCAACCAGTCAATGCCCACGTTCAGCGAGGAAGCAATTACAGAAGCCAGGCCTTCCACCTTCTGCATCCCACAATGACCTTGGGTCCATAATCACAAAGGGATAAAGAATAGGAAAGCTATCAGGGGAGGGGATGGGATATGGAGAGCTGGTGGTGGGAACTATGTGGAGTTGTACCCCTCTTATCCTATGGTTTTGTCAATGTCTCCTTTTTATAAATAAAATAATAAATAAATAAATAAATCCACTATGCATAGAAATTTTAGCTAAAAAAAAAATCTGGCATGTTGGAGAGGGTTCAGGTCCTAGATTATGAGGGCAGAGGAAAACCTAAAGGGAACTGAATTGCTATATGGAAAACTGAGAAATATTTATTACACATGTACAAGCTACTGTATTTTACTATTGATTTTAAACCATTAATCCCATCCAATAAAGAAAGAAAGAAAAAAAAGACTAGGAAAGCTTCCAACGGAAGGGATGGGACATGGAACTCTGGTGGTAAAAATTGTATGGAATTGTACTCCTCTTATCCTATAATCTTGTCAATCATTATTAAATAAACAAATAAAAAACTCAAAAAATTAAATAAATAAAAAAGTGCCTCAGAGGAATGGGTGGTGGTACATTACCAGACATAAAGATCTGGGTTCACCACAGAGGGGAAGCTTCATGAGTGGTGAAGCAGTGCTACAGGTACCTCTCTTTCTACCTCTTTATCACACCTTTCCTATCAATTTCTGTCTCTATTCAAAAAATAAAGAAAAAAATCTGAATCAGAGACAAGTTTACAATATGAGTAAAATGAATCCCCAGCACCTTCTTCCTGGTACTTTAGTCAAAATAATCTTTAGTACAAATTGATTTTTTTTAAAAAAGAGAGAGTTTCAGGAGCTAGCCAAAGAGATAAGGCTGACCATCAGAGGTAGAGGAAGGAAGAGCTTTAAGAGAGGGAAAATCAATAATGGCTTCCCATCACCAAGTTCTCACCATTTCTCCCTTTACAGCTGCGCTAGTAGCAAGACAAAGCAGAGAAAACAGTCATTAAATAATGTGCTACACAGCACAGTAGTTACTGAACATCTGTGGACACTTTTTATCTAATCAGGATTTAAAGAAGTTAAAAGTTCACTTCCTCTGTTATACTAACCACATGTCAAGTATGCAGAGCCACAGGTGGCCTATGGTTGCTGTATAGTACACTGGAGATAAAGAACTGTTTCATCATCTATGGGACTGTGCTGGGTTAGCAGAACATATATCCCTTTAAAAAAAGGAAGAAGGGGAGTTGGGCTGTAGCACAGCAGGTTGAGCACAGGTGGTGCAAAGCGCAAGGACCGGCATAAGGATCCTGGTTTGAGCCCTGGCTCCACCAGTCAGGGGATCGCTTCACAGGCGGTGAAGCAGGTCTGCAGGTGTGTATCTTTCTCTCCTCCTCTCTGTCTTCCCCTTCTTTCTCCATTTCTCTCTGTCCGATCCAACAATGACAACAACAACAATAATAACTACAACAATAAAAAATAAACCAAGGGCAATAAAAGGGAATAAATAAATATAAAAAATAACTAAAATTAAGGAAGAAGGTACCATCTGCTTTCTTAATTAGAAGGCTAGTTCCTTATTTTTTTTCATTAGATGATGATCAAAGGGTGAAAGACTAGGAGAAAGAGCTAGTAGTATCGTCCTGCCATAAAAAGTCTCAAAGGGCACCATTTTTATGAAGTTAGAATGATTTCCTTTTCCTAATTGGTCTGAAAACTCTTTTTATTCCTTTTCACCTAATAAAACCTTTAAAGAGCTTAAAGCAAGCTCTACAGAGGAAGTTCATGTGCTAGGCGATAAGACTCGACCCACACTGGACAGGTTCACAGATCTTCAAAAACCTTCTTTCCAAGTTTTGGACTTGGTGATTCGATCTTGGTTTTTACCTAAATTTTATTTTAAATTTTAATTTATTTTCCCCAATTAAAAGACTGATACCTAAAATTATATTTTCACCCCAAGAGAGGAGAATACAGGGAAAAGAGCACCTAGAATTCCAGCATGAAAATAGTTCATTATGAATCTTCACCCATCTTTTAAACCACATTCCTTCTAGACACACAGCTTTGTCAAAGAAACCTGGGTAGTGTTTTTACATTTGTTTGCTTTTGTCTTCCCACCAGAATACTATTCAACTCTGGTTCATGGTGATGCTAGGGTTTGAACCTAAGACCTTAGAGTATTATGATTATGCTGTCTTCCAGACTGTCAAAGAAACCTAAATTGTCAATGAAACCGGCATCAAACCATCCACTTTCTTGGACATATGAATAAGTCAGAACACAACTGGTGGGAGTCGGACTGTAGCGCAGTGGGTTAAGCGCAGGTGGCGCAAAGCACAAGGACCGGCATAAGGATCCGGGTTCGAACCCCGGCTCCCCACCTGCAGGGGAGTCGCTTCACAGGCGGTGAAGCAGGTCTGCAGGTGTCTATCTTTCTCTCCTCCTCTCTGTCTTCCCCTCCTCTCTCCATTTCTCTCTGTCCTATCCAACAATGACAACAACAATAATAATAACTACAACAATAAAACAACAAGGGCAACAAAAGGGAATAAATAAATATTTTTTTAAAAATCATATTAAAAAAAAAAGAACACAACTGGTCTGATTCTGAGAAGAGGCCACTGCCCCCCCCCCCCCCAAACCTTGTGACTCTCTGAAGGAGCAGGAACACAGGGCCCAAGACACGATCTTCATCAATCATCAAGAATGCCCAGCAGGACAGTGAACCCAAGACATTGACCCCCCCCCCCAATTCCAAGAAGAGATTAGTAGGGTAGATTGTATAAAATAAAATGGTCTTATTTGGTTACCTCAATGCAGAAACAATGCTGAGACAGGAAATAATGCTAACTACTACTCTGATTAGAATTCCTTAGAGATTAATTGTAACCTCCCTTTAAGCACACACAGTGTGTAAGATCTCTACACCAAAACCCAACCTTTGCACAATCGAATTCTCTTAGAGCAATGTCAGGACAGTTTCTAGGTTCAAGCCCTCCTGGGTTTGAGACCTCTATCTAACTCTTTTAAAATATAAAAATGCAGGGCTGGGTGGTGGAACATCTGGTTGAGTGCACATGTTACAATGCACAAGGACTGGAGTTCGAGCCCCCAGTCCCACCTGCAGGGGGAAAGCTTCATGAATGGCGAAGCAGGTCTGAAGGTGTCTCTCTGTTTCTTTCCCTATCTCCCCCTTCCCTCTCAATTTCTGACAGTTTCTGTCCAATAAATAAATAAAGATAATAATTGAAAAATTTAAAAATAACATTCAAAAATATAAAAAATGCTTCATTTCCCTTAACTTATGGTAAAACAGACAGTGCTATTTATGCTTTATTTTTATGTAGACTTTTTCCCATTTATTGAAATCTTTTTTTACTATCACAATAGTTTAGTTTCCCACTCCCCATCTCCAGAAAGAGCTCAGATTTTTTTTTTTTAAATTTTGGGTTAAAACATTTTGTTACTAGATACCGGAGCTATGTAACAGCTTTGGTGTAGCTAAATGTCCAGGGACTCAGCCTTCCTTCTCCCTGCCTGAGCATTTCAGACTTGGAAAGAAGGTTTTACCTTCACAGCCAAACTCAAAGACATAGCAAGGATCTAAACATATCTCCCTGCCCCCCATGTGTGCTACTCCAGATCCAAAATTCCTTTCCCAGGAGGTAGCCTGATATGGCGAGAACAATGGATGAGAAATGAGACTGAGTGACTTTCCACTAGCTGTGAAAATGTCCAGGAATGTCTTCAAGGACTCCTACTAATGGACTAAGGGCAAATAGAGAAGGATCAGGAAGACTATTTCAAAGGCTTCATCATCATCATCATTATTATCTCTGTTTATTTACTGGCTAGAGATAGTCAGAAACTGAGATAAACTGAGAGGGAGATAGAGAGGGAGACACCTGCAGCCCTGCAGCCCTGCTTCACTACTTGTGAAGCTTTACCCCCACAGGTGGGAACTGGCAGGAGTGGGGCTTAAACGCAGGTTCTTGCACATTGTAACATGTGCACTCAACCATGTGTGCCACCACCCACCCCTCAAAGGTTTCTAAAGACAAGTAAAAGAAATAAGTTGCTCTGGATACACAAGAACTGGGCACAGTGGTCAAATCTGTGGCTGCCACCCACCAACCAGCCATATACTTCTGGTCTGATGGCAATGAACACCCCCTCTGGAGAAGAGCTCTTCTGCAGGAACTCTTGACAGGAAGTCCCCCAAAGGACCTCACCCACAACATCTCATATTTGCAGGAGCACTCACCCTTTTGGGGAGCACCTCTTGCTCAGAAAGTAAAAGCAGGTAGCCTTCATCCAGGGCCACCAATGTTGCCTAATTTTAGGGAGCATCACTTACCTGAAACACATCACATGGCCTACACAGTGGAAGGAGACCCCTTCAGTTGTGTAAACACAGGATATGGTGGTATGACCTGGCTTCTGTCTCACCTCTAACTCTCCCCATCTCTGTGATCTCAGATCATCTCTCTCAGTCTGTCAAAGCTCAATTCCATATTCATAAAGTGAAGATAACAGGACTAGTGTGAGGATAAAAATGAAGAAATTTAAAGTACTTTTGACCAGCCTGACACACAATAATATATTACTACATGCCAGCTCCTCCTCATGGTCACTCTTTCTCTTCTAGACATTTCTTCTTCTGTTTTTTGTTTGTTTGTTTATTTTTTTAGTCAGGGGTTCTGATTACAAAAAAAAAAATCTCTGGGGCTCAGTGTACGCATGACTGTACTGATCCTGGCAGCCATTTCTTTCTTTTTTGATAATAGATGAGAGAAATGCAGAGATAGAGAAGGAAAAAGAGAGAAGAGATACCTGCAGTACTGCTCTACCACTTGTGAAGCTTACTCTTGAAAGTGGGCACCAGGGACTCAAACCCAGGTCCTTGCATATGGCAAGCCCTTCAATATATTTACTTCTTGGGGGAAGCTGGGAAGGGTTGGACTTCAAGCCCAGAGAAAAGCCAGGACCCTGACTCCCAGCATGAAACAGTGTCCAGCCAGTAACAGGTGTTCAGCGCACATCTGGTGACTTGATGGCAATTCTGCCTCCTAAGAAGGTGCAGAGTGAACCTAGAACCCCCATATATGTACTGAGAGAAGGATCAGACCTGGGTGCCGCTGCCTCGCATGATGTCCTCAGGGATGGCGTAGATCTGGTTCTCCATCTCAACTCTCTGGAGCCCATTGTCCATAACCCTCACCCGAAGCACTCGGAAATTGGTCCCTCCAAGATCCAGAGCCAGGAACTCGCCATGTTCTGCAGAGACAGCAAGGGTCACCATTAGCTTCTGGAAAGGCATGGCCAAATTGCTTCATAATGACTGAGACTTAAAACTTATGGGTCCCCATAAGTAAAATATAAGTAACTAAAGTAAGCAAACTGAAAAAAAAAAAAAAAAAAAAACCTTAACTACATTTTAGACTGAGTGAAAACTAAAATGTTGACCAGAGGGAAAAGAGAAATGGAGTGGAAAGAATGGGCAGATAGGACATTTTTATAGTCAGAGGTTACTCACCTTTGGTCATATGTACAGTGAGTCTATTTTTTTTTTTACTTTATTTATTTTGGATAGAGACAGAGAAAGACTGAGAGGAGAGGAAGAGATAGAAAATGAGAAAGAGGGGAGCCGGGCGGTAGCGCAGCGGGTTAAGCACATGTGTTGGAAAGCGTAAGGACTGGCAGTGTAAGGATCCCGGTTCAAGCCCCTAGCTCCCCACCTGCAGGGGAGTCGCTGCACAGGTGGTGAAGCAGGTCTACAGGTCTTTCTCTCCCCCTCTCTATCTTCCCCTCCTCTCTCCCTTTCTCTGTGTCCTAACAATGATGACAACAATAATAACTACAACAATAAAAAGGGCAGCAAAAGGGAATAAATAAATAAATATACAAAAAAGAAAAAAAATAAAATGAGAAAGAGGATCACTCTGGTCCACTAGAGAAAGATAGAAACAGGTTAGGGGTATGGATTGACCTGCCGACATCCATGTCCAGTGAAGAAGCAATTACAGAACCCAGAAATCCTACCTTCTGTGTCCCTAAAACAACTTTGATTCATACTCCCAGTGGGGGAGAAGTGACAGGATGAAGGTCAGAGGGCTCTGAGCTCCAGTTCCATCAGCACCCAGAGAGAGAGGAGGAAAAGGAGAGGGACATATGGAGGTAATAACGTTGTCATGAGTGGCTTGGAGGGGAAGAGAGGATTGAATCAGAAAAAAAAAAAAAGGGCAACTACATATAAATGTGGATAGATAGTTGTAGAGATGATGGTTAACCCATGTCTACAACCTTAGGGGAGCTGTGGTGACTTGCAGTGGGGATTCAGAGCCCTGGTATTGGAAATGGAGTAGATTTATACCCCTGTTGACATATAATTTTGTAAATAAAAATTAAATCACTAATAAAATGAAGAAGAAGGAGAAGAAGCTGAAGCTGCCGCCTGGGGTAGATAGCATGATGGTTATGCAAAGAGACTCTCATGCCTGAGAGTCCCAAGTTTAAACAGTCCCAAGTTTAATCCCTCACACCACCATAAACCAGTGCTGAGCAGTGTTCTGGTAAAGAGAGAGAGAGAGAGAGAGAGAGAGAGAGAGGGCTGCAGCATTGCTCATAAAACTGAAAGTGGGGAGACTGGGGGCTTGATCCTGGGTCCCTGTACAATCTACTAGATGTGCCACCACTCAGCCCCAAATAGGTGAGTTTTATCCTTCATGGCTCCAGGACACCCTCCAAGCTGCTACAGGCCTGTGGACCCCTGGGCCTTCTGCCAAATTGTGATTCTGGTACAAAATTTACTTTTTAAAGTTTGCATATGACAATGATCATATTCTATAGCGGGATTAGTTTGTCTTAGTTTGTGAATCGTTGTTCCTGAATAAAGAAATACAATCACCAAACAGAACTCACATGATGATATGAAACAGAGTCCAGCAAAATAAGAGGCCCAGTAAATAAGTCAAACAGGAGCCCCACCCCCCACCCCAAAAGATCCCAGGCTTATTCAGATGTGAGTGGATGCAGACCCCAGATGGTGTGAGACAAGAGTCAGGCCACTGAGCTGCTCCACTCGTGAATTTTACAGGGCTGAGGTGGAGTAGGTAAGGCGAGATCTCAGACACAAAGAGATCAAGACTTTCAGGTGTCACCAAGAGGGCACACAAGGAAGGCACACACAGTATCTGCCCTCCAGGAAGCAAGCCTTAATGGGAAATGTCCAGGTTCTAGGTAATACAGATGGCTGCAAGGACACACACCATTATATGGCACAGAGTGAGTGCTGAAGAGGCACAGAGGTGGGAGCTGGGCGGTGGTACACAGGGTTAAGCACACATAGTAAGAAGCATAAGGTTACCCATGCAAGGACATGCAAAAGGATCCTGGTTCAAGCCCCCAGCTCCGCACCTGCAGGGGGAGTCATTTCACACGTGGTGAAGCAGGTATACAGGTGTATAACTTCCTCTCTCTCTCTACTATTATTATCTTTACTTATTCATTGGATAGAGTCAGCCAGAAATTGAGGAGAGAGACAGAGAGACACCGGCAACACTATTTCACCACTCACTAAACTTTGCCCCTGCAGGTGGAGACTAGGAGCTTGAACCCAGGTTCCTTGTACATTGTAACATGTGCACAAGACCAGGTGCACCAGCCCCCAGGAAACAGACACTGAAGCCAGGTGGAATGGGTGGGAGGATTGGGAAAATGTTCTGACTCAGTGAGCCAAACAAGGGCTTATTCTGTTCCCATATCCCTCAAGCAGAGCTGACTCTTTGCCCCTGAGAAAAACCACATGTACCAGACCTTCTGAGACAGTACCTACAGTTCGGGGTAGCAACTCAGGCTGGACATCACCCCTCTTAGCCTTCTTGACAGGACTTCTTGCCAAATGACCAGTGGTTGGGTGATTGCATGTAAGGAACCCACATTACCTGTATCAGAACTTCAGTCATTTTCATTTTGATGGTGACAAGTCCCTAAGCCTCAGTTGTCTCATCATGTTGTACCTCCTGAGGATGTTGGAGGGGAAACATCAGACAATGTTCCAAGAACTTGGGAGATGCTCAATAAGCTCTAGAAATTTTTCTTACAGGTTTTATTTTTTTAAAGAAAGAGACCACAGCACCAAAGCTACCTTTAATGCAAGGGCAGGGGGCCAGGCTCAAATGTGGGTCATGCGCTTGATATGACAAAGCAGCACAGGATCCAAGTGAGCTATTTCACAGGCCCTTTACCCAGGTCCTATTCCTTCACATACGTCTCCCAGGTCTAAGGTCTCAGCTGTCTCTCACTGGAATGCAGAAACAAATGTGCTGGGTAGACTTAAAGAAATCTGTCCAGAGGGCCAGTGAGATAGCTCAACTGACAGGGCTCCAGCTTTGTCATGCCTGTGACCCAAGTTCAAGTCCTCAGGCACCATTGGCTCTAGGGAAAGCTTCCATTCTGTGGTGTCTCTCTCAATCCCTCTGTCTCTCACTTTCTATCTGAGAAATGTCGGCCGAGAGCAGCGGCACTCTGGTGACAAAAATCTGTTCAGAGAGCTACATTTGTGACTTCAGCATTCCTCCTCTTACACATTAATTTTTCCATTCCCTCAGTGATATAAGGACACCCCCCTCCCCTTCACCAGGTCAGTTGTCAGATGGCTAAGGCCCCCAGCAGAACCACAGTGACTCCCCTGTTGCTATGGGCAGCTCTTCCAGGGACCCCGGTGCAAAGCCTCCCCCACTAGTGGGACCACAGCCAGATTACAAAAAAAAAAAAAAAAAAACTATGTGGTGGTTGTCATGAGGGATGAAAAGGAAAAACGAAGATGAACTGCCTGCCTCAGCACTCTGCAGCCCAGAACACTGGGAATCCGCTGAATCGGCAGGCAGGGTGACTGAGGCGGCGGAGGCTGCCCCTGTTGGACGCAAGTCAAGGCCAGTCCAGCTGGACTCACTGGAGGAGCAGAACACCATTGAGAATGGTGGCTTTGCAGTGTTGTCTGCTGGGCTGAAGGGAAACCACAAATAAGGAAGAACTGCTGACAATTCCAGCCCCGAAGAAATGCTAACCTTCCTTTCCCTTCTGGACTTGCCAAAACAAGATATTCTTCGGCCTACCTTCCTCCTCCACAATTCCCCTACCCCAATACACATCACCACAACTACCACAGCCAAAGACTATACTCCCGGAGCCAGGTAGTAGCACACCTGGTTGAGCACACGTGTTGCAATGAGCAAGGACCAGAGTTCAAGCACCCAGTCCCTACCTGCAGAGGGAAAGCTTTACAAGTGGTAAAGTAGGGCTGCAGGTGTCTTCCTGTCTCTCTCCCTCTCTATTACCACCTTCCCTCTCAATTTCTGGCTGTCTCTATTCAATAAATAAAGATAATTAAAAAATTAACAGCAAAGACTATATTCCTCCCAGATGTGTACATTTCAGAGGCAGGCCCAGCAATGTGAGGCCCAGCACTCTCAGAATTAAATCCTAAGGACTCCCTGGGACAGTGGACAGATCCATTTCTTAGTGTCCACCGCCACACTATGGGATAAGACTCCTTGGAGAGCACTGTTTAAGAGCTGGACTTTAGAAATAGGTGAGAACATTTTGGTTGGAGTTCTAGCTCAGTTGCTCCACAACCTGTGTGGCCTCTCTGAACACATTGTTTTACCTGTAAAGAATACTGAGGTCTACCAGGGTTGTGAGATTTGCACGAAACACAGAACATGCAATACATGACTATATAGGCACACAGTAAACTCCTAATAAGCACTTACTCTCATCATCGTTCCTTTGTGTGATATAATGTAGATCCTCTCCTAGTTCTTCTCAGTCCCTCCAGTCCCAATAGACTACTCATGGATCATGTCCTACCTCCTCTGTGAATTTTCCAGAACATTCTAGAAGCCTGGTGCAGTGAGTATATGGTGAGGCATGAAGAAGGATCACCTCTACGGGGACTGGGGTAGTCAGGCTAGATGGGCAAAGCAATGGTCTGAGGCATGAAAACATACCCAAAACAGGTTTCTTAATGAAGTACAAAAACTAGTGGCAGAGGACCCTTTAACCCCAGAGATATTGTTTTGCTGAATGACTGTAGTTAACATATGAGGCAAGGTATTAAGAAAACATCTCTAAATGAATAAGTGAAAACATCTCATATTTCATGAGTTCACGGATGACTTATTGAAGTGAACACCAACTGTGAGACTGTCAGGTCAAAGGTAAGGCTTTCTTATTTAAAAAAAAAAGATTTATTTACCATCTATTTGTTTTTTGTTTTTTTAAGATTTTTACTTATTTATTAATGAAAAAGGAGGAGAGAGAACCAGACATCACTTTGGTACATGTGCTGCCAGGGACTGAACTCAAGACCTCATACTTGAGAGGCTAATGCTTTTTCCATTGTGTCATCTCCCAAACCATGATCATATATTACTTTATCAATGAGAGAGAGAGAGAACCAGAGCCATGACCCCCAGGACATATCATTCCAGGGTTCAAACTTAGGACCTCATGCTTGAAAGTCCAACTTTTAAAAATTTTTGCCTCCAGGTTTATTGCTGGGGCTCAGAGCCTGCACTATGAATCCTTTGCTCCTGGAAGCTATTTTTTCCCCTTTTTTGCCCTTGTTGTTTATCGTAGTTGTTATTGTTACTGGATAGGACAGAAAGAAATTGAGAGAAGGGAAGACAGAGAGGGTGAGAGAAAGACAGACACTTGCAGACCTGCTTCAACGCTTGTGAAACGACCCCCCCACACAGGTGGGGAACCTGGGGTTCAAACCAGGATCCTTGCACCGGTCCTCGCACTTTGCACCATTTGTGCTTAATCCACTGTGCTACCATCCAGCCCCTGAAAATCCAACTTTTTAATCTACTACACCACCACCTGGGCTGAAGTAAGACTTCTTTTGTTGGTAAATATATTACTATGTCTCAAAAATAGTTTTAATTTTTTGAAAATAATATAAGACAAACATCTGATATTTCTTTAAAGTTCAAATCACACAAAAATGAGAAAAGTAAACAGCAAGCATCATGGTTCTTTTCCATACCCTCAAAATAACCAGGGATAACCTTCTTGAGTGTCCTTAGGTGCAATTATTTTATAAAATGGGGAGTGTTATCAAAATATTCTTACCTTTAGGTTCCTGATTATTAAACAATCTTTTCTACTTTAAATCTTAATGCTTTTCAGCCACCAAGTTGCAGATGCTACCATGAAGCCTACCTGACTTCCCTGGGCAGACAACCCCATCAATGTATCCTGGAACCCCACCTCTCCAGAACCCTGCCCCACTAGGAAAAAAGAGACACAAGCTGGGAGTATGAATCCACCTGCCAATGCCCATATCCAGAGAAGAATCAATTACAGAAGCCAGACCTTCCACCAATGATCCTAGGTCCATACTCCCAGGCGGATAAAGAATAGGAAAGCTTCCAATGGAGGAGATGGGATACAGAACTCTGATGGTGGGAATTGTGTGGAATTGTACCTCTCTTATCCTATGGTCTTAGCAAACATATAATTTAATAATATGTAATATATATACATATATATATACACACACACACACACACACACACACACACACACACACACACACACACATATATATATATATATATATATATATATATATATATATATATATACACACACACATGTACATGTGCATCCCAAGACAAGGGGCTTAGTAGTCTGGAAGGTGGTATAATAGATAAAGTGTTGGCTTTCCTATTTTTTATTTCTTTATTGGGGAATTAATGATTTATAGTCAATAGTAAAATACTATAGTTAGTACATGCATAACATTTCTCAGTTTTCCACATAATAATATAAACCCCACTAGGTCCTCCTCTGTCATCATGTTCCAGGACCTGAACCCTCCCTCCCACCAAAGGTGTTGAGATTTTAGAAAACCTGAAATAGCTCATTTGGATAGTATGCCACTTAGCCATGTGTGCAACCCACGTTTTGAGCCCAGCCTCTACAAAAAACAAAAAAGTTATACTCCTAAACATGAAGTCTTGTGTTCAATCCCCAGCATCACATGTAACATAGTAGTGCTCTACTGCTTGTGCTCTCTTCCCCCTGCTCTCTCCCTCTCCCTCTCCCTCACACACACTCTCACTCTCACTCTCTCTCTCTCTCTCTCTCTCTCTGGTGCTCATTCTCTCTCTCTCTCTCCCCCTCACTAATAAACAAAGGGGGTTTAACTCACTGATTCTAGGTCTTTTTTCTTTTTGTTTTGTTCTTTAAATATAGGTGAAAGACAGTGAGGGATAAAGAGTCAAAGAGAAAAGAGATACTACAGCACTGTCCCACTATTTATAAAGCCTCCCTTGTGCAGGTGCTCTCATGTGGTGAGCAGACATTCAAATTGGGGTCCATGTACACACTTAATGCTGCACAAGGAGGTGTGTCACTCAAAATTCTCACCTATTTCCATACAAACCAGCAGGGAGCTTTTATTCTTACTATCACAATCAATCTTTGCCACTTGCTAAGTCAAAATGGTCTCACTTTTTTTTTTGGTCTCATTCTTTTTTAAAAACTCAGTTTCTTGGGGGTCAGGCGGTAGCACAGCAGGTTAAGCTTATGTGGCACAAAGTGCAAGGACTGGTGTAAGGATCCTGGTTCAAGCCACCAGTTCCCCACCTGCAGGGGATTCGCTTCGCAAGTGGTGAAGCAGGTCTGCAGGTGTCTATCTTTCTATCCCCTCTGTCTTCCCCTCCTCTCTCCATTTCTCTCTGTCCTATCCAACAATGACGACATCAACAACAACTACAATAATGACAACAACAATTTAAAAAAGGGCAACAAAAGGGAAAAGAAATTTTAAAAAATGTATATATAAAAAAAAACTCAGTTTCTTGCGTAAGGTCAAACATTCTGAAATATTGACTGACTTCCTAAACTTCTTTTTCTGTAAATTTCCTATTCACATCTTTGCCTTAAAAATGTCTTTATTAACTTTTCTTAATAATTCAAAAATCTCTGCACATTAAGGAAACTGGCTTTGTTGGTTGTAGATTCGTAATTAACTTTTCTAGTTAGATGGTTGCTTTTTAATTTGCTCATGGTGTTTTGGCCAGGCAGAAATGTTTATTTGTTATGCTATGAAACTGTTTATGACTTCTGGCTTGTTGTATTGTGTCCCTAGAAGTCCTGGAAATCACATTAGTCTACCATCTTTTCTAAGATGGTAAACTTTTTATCTTTCCAATTTCTCCCAAATGTGGCCACTGACATGGTTTAAATAAAGGACACAAGTTTACACTATAGCTTTGTTTCAAAATCAAGTTTATTTCTATTTTTCTCATATGGGGAGGAAGAGGAGAAAAAGAAAAGCAAGCAAAGGTGCCCCCGTCGATATCAGTCATGGCAGTCCATCCACCTGGGCATACTGAATGGTCAAGTACTCTCAAACATGAGTGAGGGGAGGCAGGCACATGCACCTCTAAGAAGCGGCACGACCTTCTCTCCCCAAGGAACCCAGGACCCGCTGAAGTTTATAGGTGCAGGGTTAGTTGCTGTTGTTGGTATACGTTGTTTATTCTATAGTCATACAATACTGCTATTTCCTACAACTGGACGCTCTCCAGGACTTTCTGCAGAAGG